>NW_022631732.1:0-31404 GCF_010015895.1 Lontra canadensis
ACCATCTCCAGGATGAACTTCAGCATGGGCACCAAGCTAACCCTCTCCCCCCCCCCCCAAAAAAAAGAAAGAAAAGAAAAGAAAAGGAAAAAAGGACAAAGGAAAAAAAGAAAGCTAACCCCCTCTCTATGGAATCAATCATGGAGCCTTTCCTCTCTGCTCCTCAGAAAGGATGCTGGGATTTCTGTCACAACTCCCAACCAACCAAAGTCCTAGTAGATAGAGTTCATTCTAGAACCTTCCTGGAACCTTCCTAGCATCATCCCCCTGAACATCCAACAGACCCTGCCCCCAGCTGCAGACACAGGGTTAGAGCACTTTCCACATTACGCTCTATTTGCCATTTGCCAATGTGACTAACCCCACCGCAGCCAGTACTGTGAAGGATGAGCTTCTAATGGTCAGCGTCCTCATTCACTTTTGCGGCCCAGTAACCAACAAGATATGTGGTATAGAGGTTTGTGGGCTGGATGGATGGATACACAGACAAAGGTACACGATCTGTACAACAACCCTCTACAATTCATAGGACAGACCCTATCCCAGTCAAGGAAGCAAGGCTCAGAGAGGCGAAGAAGTGTACCCGGGGTCCCGCAGCTAGTCTGTAGAACTGGAACACCGGGCCAGGCCCCTATTGCAGTGCTAGCTCCGAACTGAACCCAGGCCCCCAGACTCCCTATCCTGGGAGCACTGTGTGTGGTTGCCCAGGTCCCACACTGCACCACTCCAGGAGGGGACCCAGTGTCTCCTGGAGTTGCTGGAGGATGTGACCCAAGCAGCTGCCTTCCCGCTCACTGCTCAGCCCTCTTTGTGCCACATTCAAACACTTGAGGCAACAGGAATTCATTACCTTCTCCCGTTGGTCACGGTGGCCAGCCAACGCATGGGGTGGGGGGGTTTGCCGGTAAGGATCCCTAGGAACACACAGCAGCAACCCCCCAGCACCACTGTGTGCCTCCTGCCTCCCCAAGAAGGAGCGCTTCTGTCAAACCTCCCCACGTCTCAACAGGGCTCTTACCTGTGCCCACACCCACCCATCCACACTCACCTCCCCACACACTGCCCCCCCACACACATGTGCACCATTCGAGCCAGGCGCAGGGCCCCAGATCTCCAAGCTCCTGATGGGAGACTCAACCAAGCAGGGAGCTGAAAGCCTCTCCCCCTCACCACCCTGCGTAGCAGAAGAGCCCCGTCCCCCTCCACTCGTGTGCAGGGCCCTGGCCCCTCCCGGGGAACAAGGCTGGGATTAATAAGTGGCGCGGCTCCCTCCCCTAATGGGCTCCAGCTGCACAAACATTCCCAGAATTCAGAGCCAGCTCTGTCTGGGGCGGCCCAGGCCTCAGCTCCAGCATTCCTGGCCCCCTCCCCCACGGAGCCCGGGACAGCTGCTCCGGAACTCCGGCAACTGGCTGGGGATCGAATCCCAATCTGACTTTTCCAGAGGTGGGGGGTATTGGAATGACTGGGGCTGGGGGTGGGGTGGAGTGAGGAGCAGGGGAGGAGGGAAGAGGTGAACCAACTCTGAGGGGACATCTCAGTTCCCGCCCTCCCTGCCCTTCCCCTTCCCGCTCTGCCTCCCACCCTTCCCCAGCATGGCTCACCCTCTGAGCTGTAGGTATCAGGGGCCCAGCTCCGTGATACCTGATTTGTCTCCTTGGGCAGTACCTTTGACTGGCAATGCCCAGGAGGAGGGGACAGGACAGAGCTGGGAAGAAAGATAAACATCTCCCCTTGGGATTTAAGACATCCAGCTGTGTCTCAGACGGAATCTAACGCCTGGCAGGAGAGTCATTCCAACAGATTCTTATCAAAGAGGGGTGAGGGGAGTAGCAAAGGGAGCAGGAAGAAGAAGGAAAGTGGGGTCCTCACCCTCCCATGATCTTCACTGTGACACTTAGGGACCCAGAGACAAGAGTTCTAAGTAGACAAAGAGGGGCCATGTTGATGACAGCTCTGAAGTTGTCTGTGTTCTCTTTCCCATCTCTGGATCGGGGCCAGAACAGGTCATTCAACTGTCCTTACCCAGTTAAGCTAGTTTGTGGGACACCAAGGGCTGAGGCTAGGCAAGGAGTCCTATGACTTGAGTTTGTACTAACGGCCATCTGAACAGGGGATTGGTTGGAGAGCACAGGTCTCCCTAAGGGGGGTGTGGGACTGGGTGTGTGTGTGTGTGTGTGTGTGTGTCTGAGGGCCCAAGCATGGGTTCAGTGGCACCGCGTGACACTGTTCGGAAGTGAATGAGTGTGTACACATGCGCTCATCAGCCTCTTGGTATTCAGAAATGCCTTAAGTCCCACATTCATTGGGAAAGGCTGTCTGCTGTCACTGCCTCCCCGGTTGGAAGTGCCCCTCCATGGGGCATGTGGTGGAGAGAGGCTGAGAAGAGAAAGAATGGTAAAAGAAAAGGGAGGCCAGAGTGGGGAGAGCCCTGCAGGAGGCTGTGTGGGCAGCAGAGGCCACTGACTGGGGAGTTGAGGAATGTGGCCTCAGGCTCTGCCATGAACCAGGGGGGACTTTGGACAAGTCACTTGGCTTGACCTGGGCCTTGGCTTCCTTATCTTGAATATGGAGGCAGGTTAGACTAGAGTCTCTCCTGATTTCCTTCTTGGATTCCACTGTCACTAGAACTAAATTTGGGGGCACAGGGAAGATGTTCCATCTCCGCAGACCTGTGCAGATACAGGCTTTGGGCGGGCCACCAAGAGTAGTCAACGGGGACTGCATGAAAGTTACTCAAGTCTCCCTTGAGAGACAATCCAGAGGAGGGGGGTGGTCCTTACCCTGGGGAACCCCAATCTCCAGAGGCAAGTAATGGCGGATTCTCCCCACCAGCTGCTCTCAGTGGCAGACCTGTGTGATGGGGGAAGTGGGCCGCTGAGACGGGGAGCATGGGGTCAGTCACCCTCCTGTGCTCACATACATGCTCTCCCTCCTCAGGCCCCTGTTGAGGAATGTTGACAGACCTCTCCAGGTCTTTGTCTCCATGCCTGTCCTCCATCACCTGCTTCTTCCTGGGCCTGCCATTTCTCCATGGAGGCGCAGAAGGGATGGCTCTCTAATAGTGTTTGAGCCCTTTAACTCCTCTCCTTCCCCAGCTAAGGGAGCCACTCCTGAGTGGCAGGGAGCGAGGTGAGACCTTCTTGGGTAAAGGGAGAGACTGAAGGCCTCTGGTTGGGACAGGAAGTGAGGAACTGAACCCCATTTAGGATTCTCTCCAAGTGAGCCTCATTAGTCATTCGTCTGGCATTTGGTGCCTAGCTACTTGAGAGTTAGCCCGACCTGCCTTAGAAAACAAGGAACAAGGAGAAATAACATTTCCCCCAGGGGTGTGATGTTAGGAAAAACAAATTCCTTCCCCCAGAACCAAAGGTAGAATGGGAACCAACCCTAGGCTGACCCAAGGAAACAGTAATCAACAGGCAGTTGGGTTTCAGAGCTGTTGATGTGGACCCAGGAGAAACAGGAGACCAAGACGCCTGAAGCCCGGGGCCGGGAGCCCTGGCTTCATTATAAAGCTGAAGGTAGGGGTGCCTGGGTGGTGCCTGGGTGGCTCAGTCATTGAGGTTCCTGGGATGGAGCCCCGCATCGAGCTCCCTGCTCCGCAGGAAGCCTGCTTCTCCCTCTCCCACTCCCCCTGCTTGTGTTCCTTGTCTCGCTATCTCTCTCTGTCAATTAAATAAATAAAATCTTTAAAAAAAAAAAAAGGCTGCAGGTATTTAGCAGGGATACTGGGGCTTTTAAAAGCGAAAAGAAGGAAAGCAGCAGACCAGGGAATGTGGAGTTCTAAGTCACAGACGGGAAAGACACTGAACTTCTACCCTCTCTCTCCCGTCCCTCCTTACTTCTTTCAGTTATCTATTGGGTAACAATCCACCCAAAACAGAGTGGCTTAAAATAACAGCAATCTCGTTCGCTCATGATTCTGCAAATTGGGCAGGGCTTGGTGTGGACAGCTTGACTCCGCGCCGCGCGGTCTGGGCTGGGAGGGTTCAGCTGGGTCTGGAGCACGAGGATGGATGGCTTTCCTCCTGTGTCTGGTGCCTCCGCCAATGTGGCTGGACGAGATGGGGGCCTCCCCATCTCCTTCTTAGTCTCTCATCCTCCAGAGGGTCTCTCCCCGTCTCTTTCTAGGTAGCCTCTCCCTCTCCCGCAGCGTGGTGGCTGGCTTCCAAGGGGCAGAAGTGGGTGCTGCGCCAGGCCTCCCAAGCCCTACACTTGAACTGTCAGGACACGGGTTTGGCTGCATCCTGTCCATCAAAGCCAGTCAAAGGCCACGCGGATTCAAGGACAGTGGAAAATAGCTGAAAGGCTCCAAATGGCGAAGGCATTGCGGTGGTCATCTTTGCAGACCCTCTGCTGTGTGCCCCTCCTCGTGGTCCCCTTTCTTCCCCTTGGCTCACTGAAGGGCAGACCTCCTCCCTCAGGTGTGGTCCTTAACCCCTTCTTCTAACCAGTGCCCAAGGTCTGCTGTTTCTGCTTCCTCGGTGCCTCTCAAATCATTGCCACGGTCCATCCTCTCCTACCTGGAACGTTCCATAGCTTCTTGAAAGGTCTCCTTTTTCCACTCTTCATTACCTTGTCGCTTTCCACACTGCAGACACACAGATCGCCTGCGGGGGGGCGCTGGTGAGATGGCGGGACGGAAGAGCCTGGGAGACCCGCGGTTCATGATGTGCTCCCCCACTTTTTTAAAGATTCCATTTATTTATTTGACAGAGAGAGAGATCACAAGTAGGCAGAGAGTCAGGCAGAGAGAGAGAGAGAGAGAAGCAGGCTCCCCGCTGAGCAAAGAGCCTGATGTGGGGCTCGATCCCAGGACACTGAGATCATGACCTGAGCGAAAGGCAGCGGCTTAATCCACTGAGCCACCCAGGCACCCCATGATGTGCCCTTTTATACCACACGTATACCATCCAAAAAATTAAAATGCCTTTTAAAAAATCACCCAGGGGCGCCTGAGTAGCTTTGTCGGTTAAGCATTCTAACTCTTGATCTCAGCTCAGGTCTGGATTCAAGGTCATGCATGAGTTCAGGCCCTTCACTGGGCTCCATGGCCAGTATGGAGCCCACTTAAAAAAGATCAGCTTAAGGGTTTTTTTTTTTGTTTTTTTTTTTTTGTTTTAGATTTTATTTATTTATTTGACAGAGAGATCACAAGCAGGCAGAGAGGCAGGCAGAGAGAGGGGGAAGCAGGCTCCCTGCCGAGCAGAGAGCCCGATGCCGGGCTCGATCCCAGGACTCCGAGATCATGACCCAAGCCGAAGGCAGCAGCTTAACCCACTGAGCCACCCAGGCGCCCCAGCTTAAGGGTTTTTGTTTATTTTTAATTTTTTAAATTTTTTTAAAAATTTAAAGATTTTATTTATTGACACAGAGAGAGAGAGAAATCACAAGTAGGCAGAGAGGTAGGCATAGAGAGGGATAAGCAGTCTCCCTGCTGAGCAGACAGCCCTATGAGGTGCTGGCTTCATCCCTGTTTTTGTTTTTTTAACCCCTGAGCCTGGCTGGCTCAGTTGGTAGAGCATGTGACTCTTGATCTGGGGGTCATAGGTTTGAGCCCCACCCCGGGTACAGAGGTTAACTTCAATAAAACTTTAAAGAAATAACAATTAAGGGTGGCTCAGTGGGTTAAGCCTCTGCCTTCATTTCAGGCAGTGATCTCAGGGTCCTGGGATCGAGCCCCGCAACGGGCTCTCTGCTCCTCGGGGAGCCTGCTTCCCTCTCTCTCTCTGCCTGCCTCTCTGCCTGCTTGTGATCTCTCTCTCTGTCAAATAAATAAATAAAATAAAATAAATAAAAAATAACAATTAGTTAATTTACTTTACTTAATTTTTTAAAAAGAACTGGAAGCCTTTTACAAAAATTGATTCAAAGGCAAAACAATTTTTTTTAAAGATTTTATTTATTTATTTGACAGAGATCACAAGTAGCCAGAGCAGTAGGCAGAGGCAGAAGGAGAAGCAGGCTCCCGGAAGGAAGAAACAGGCTCCCAATTAAGCAGAGAACCCTATGCGGGTCTCGATCTCAGGACCCTGGGATCATGACATGAGCCGAAGGCAGATGCTTCATGGACTGAGCCATGCAGGCGCCCCTCAAATTTATTAATAGGTTAAAAAAAAAAAAAACCACAAATCCTCCTTGTGTCAGTCTCCTGAAAACCCCTCAGTGATGGCCACAAGCTTAGACTCCCTAACGGGGCTCACAAAGCCCTTCATGGGCTGCCCCACCCAGCCCCCACAGGCTCACCCCTTCCTACTCCGCACTCCAGCTGAGCAGAACTTCTCTGACCTTCCTGCAGTTCCTGGAAAGCACCACTTTCTCTCTTGCCTCGCAGCTTTTGCACAGGTGACTGCTCACAACACTCTGTTGGTCATTCAGGTCTCAGCTCAGATGTAGCTTCCTCCAGGAAGTCTTCTACGATCCATAAAGCTGGGGTTTGATACCTCTTCTATGAACTCCCGTAGCACCCTGGACTTGACTAGCTCCATGCTCATCAAGCTGCACGGGCATTTCCACCGCTTCCCCTGTCCCTCCCACTAGAGCCCACCCTTCGAACAGGAGGGGAACCAGGTCTGCATTGCTCACTGCTGCTTCCCTAGCACCTTTGAAGGAGCTTTCTACACCCTGGTGGAGGAAAGGAAGAGAAGAAAGGAGAAAGAGGGATGTCTGGGTGGCTCAGTTGGTGAAGCACATGCCTTTGGCTCAGGTTATGATGCCAGGGTCCTGGGATCAAGTCCAGCATTGGGATCCTTGCTCAGTGGGGAGCCTGCTTCTGCCTCTGCCTGCTGCTCCCCCTGCTTGTGCTCTCTCTCTCTCTCACACACTCTCTCTCTCTGACAAATAAATAAAATCTTTAAAAAAAAAATAAAAGAAAGAAAGAAAAGAAAGGAGGAAGAAAGAAGAGGAGGGGAGAGAGAAGGAAAATAAGTTGATTTAAAAGCTGGAACATCTCAGGATAAGGCCAGGATTCAACCATGTGTATGGACCTCATAGACATTAGATATAAAAGACAGGGGTTCCTGGGTGGCTCAGCGGGTTAAGCCTCTGCCTTTGGCTCAGGTCATGATCCCAGGGTCCTGGGATCGAGCCCCACGTTGGGCTCCTTGATCTGCGGGGAGCTTGCTTCCTCCTCTCTCTCTTCCTGCCTCTCTGCAGGCAAATAAATAAATAAATAAATAAATAAATAAATAAATAAATAAAATCTTTAAAGAAAAAAAAGAGGACATATTATATTATTCCATTTCTAGAAGTTCTAGAACAGATATAATTGATTGTGATAGAAATCAGAATTCCCTAGAAGATAGCGGGGAGAAACCGTCCTATAGATTTTTTTGGAAAGATTTTGTTTATTTATGGTGCACCTGGGTGGCTCAGTCTTAGGCACCTGCCTTCAGTTCAGGTCATGATCTCAGGGTCCTGGGATCAAGCCCTGTGTCCAGCTTGCTGCTCAGCACAGATCCTGCTTCTCCCTCTGCGCCCGTCCTGCTTGCTTTCTCAAATAAATAAATAAATAAATACATACATACATACATACATACATACATAAATTTATTTATTTATTTTATGAATTTTATGAGTATTGACACATGTAAAGATTAATTCATCTAGGGGCGCCTGGGTGGCTCAGTGGGTTAGACCTCTGCCTTCGGCTCAGATCATGATCTCAGGGACCTGGGATCGAGTCCCGCATTGGGCTCTCTGCTCAGCAGGGAGCCTGCTTCCCCCCCACCCTCTCTCTGCCTGCCTCTCTGCCTACTTGTGATCTCTGTCAAATAAATAAGTAAAATCTTTATTAAAAAAAGATTAATTCATCTGTACATAAAACTAAAATGCACTTTATGTCTTTCACTCTTATGTTCTATGTCAGTAAGACAGTAGAATGGGAAGGAAGAAAGGAAAAAAGGGAGAGAGAAAGGGAAGAAGGAAGGAAAAGGGGGAAAGGAATTATGTAGGGAGATATGCACATAAATTGCCTCATTGATAATAGTGGCAAAGCAGTTACAATCTAGGACTAAGGTATAGAACTGGGATCTGGGCAGAAAAATGTGTGTGTGTGTGTGCGTACATGTGTGCAGGCAAGTGAGTAAAGAAGCTACTTTCTACTGAAGGGAGGAAAATAAGGCCAAAAATTTAGGGATGCCTGGGTGGCTCAGTCGTTAAGCGTCTGCCTTCAGCTCAGAGCCTGATCCCAGGGTCCTGGGATTGAGCCCCACTTCGAGCCCCACATCGAGCCCCACACTGAGCTCTCTGCTCAGTAGGAGCATGCTTCTCCCTCTCTGGCTCTTCCTGCTTGTGTTCCCTCTCTCTCTGTCAAATAAATAAATACAATCTTTAAAAAAAGAAAAAGACCAAAAATTTGTCTATCCACTCTTTATACATCTATCTGTTCCCTCCCTCCCCCAAGCCTCCAGTGGTTTCTTGTAACTATGGCATAAAGCCTGGTCTCCTTGGCATTAAAACATTCCACCATCTGCCCCCTGGCCACATCCCCTTCTAGACTTATCTCTTTTACCTCATGCCCTCTCTCCCGGGATCCACCCTCCTGTGCTGCTTCCATGTAACCCTTACCAGTAGAGGTTCGCCAATCCATCAAGAGGTCGGCTATCCACGCTTTTTCCTTATGAGACTCCCGCCCACCTTCATGGGATTCATTGCTCCCCCATCTTTCCTTTCATGGCACTTTTGCTCACAGCCAAGTAGCATGTAACCTGACCTCCTGCAGATCATAGCTATTTATATATGTTTCTCTTCCTGTCTAGAATGTCTCACGTGGGTGTAGACAGACCTCAGTCCCTCAGATTGATTGACCAATAAACCCTCCAGAAGTCAGAGACGGGATCAGCGCTCAAACCTTTAGCTCAAGCTCTCAATTCGGGTCTGAACATCAGAACCACACCAACTGCATACTGGATATCTTCTCCTTAAAGTAAATGTGCTCAAAACTGAATTTATTACCTCCCTGTGGCGGAGACAATCAGGCTTACTGCGTATTCCGTGTGCTCCCCTATACTTTCCAACGCTCTGTAGTCAGGAGAGGCCACAAGACAGGTTCTGGCCAGTGAAATGTGGGTGGAAATGATGCGCACAGTATCCGGGCTGGGGTAGTAAAAGCCCCCCCACCCCCACAGTCCTCTAGTAGCTCTCTCTTCTCCTGCCGTGTAGCTGAGGACAGGAGTGAAGAAGCCTCTGTCAGCTTGGATCCCTGAGTCGCTGTATGGAGTAGAGACTCCCGCTGACCACACGGGACCTGTAGTGTGAGTGAGAAGACAAAAGAAGTCTTTGTTTTGTTAAACCAATGAGATTTTGAAGTTATTAATTACTATAGCATAACCTACGTGATCTTAATAGATTCTCCACCCTCAAATCTGCATATTATCTTTATTCCTTCCATTTGTGAATGGCTTATCATCCACCCAATAATCCCAGCTAGAAACCTCAAGCTGCTTCCTCCATCACTTTCTTCTTCTCCTTCTCCTTCTCCTTCTCCTTCTCCTTCTCCTTCTCCTTCTCCTTCTCCTTCTCCTTCTCCTTCTCCTTCTTCTTCTTCTTCTTCTTCTTCTTCTTCTTCTTCTTTTTTAAAGATTTTATTTATTTGACAGAGATCACAAGTAGGCAGAGAGGAAGGCAGAGAGAGAGGAAGGGAAGCAGGCTCCCTGCTGAGCAGAGAGCCCGATGTGGGGCTCAATCCCAGGACCCTGAGATCATGACCTGGGCTGAGGGCAGAGGCTTTAACCCACTGAGCCACCCAGGCGCCCCCATCACTTTCCTTTTGATCTGACCAAGAGGGCTTGGGCCAGGCCTCCTCCAACCCCTCCTGGGGCTCAGAATCAGCATCCCACCTGATTTCTCTACCTTTAGACCCCTCTCTTCAGCCATCCTCCACGTTGCCTCCAGAGTTCTCTTTCTAAAACCCAGATCTGATCACAATACTCACTGGCTTAAAAACCTCTACTCGTTCTTTATTTTCTATAGGATAAAAGCTAAAAACCTGAGACTGGCACCAAGTACCTTGGCTGCCTGGTTAAGCCACCTGGCCAGTCTTCCCTGCCACCTGGTCCTCTAACATCCAGACACATGGGATGCCCAGTGAGCCCTCAAACATACTGGGCTTTCTTGGCCTCTCAGTCCCTGCAAACGTAGCTCCTACTACCTGGAAATCTCTTCCTTCCCTTGTCTTCCTGGCAAATTCCTGTTCCTTTTTCCAAAATCCAAACCGAATTACATCTCTATGGAGCTTTAGTCATATAGCCAGGCAGAATTATTTTCTCTCTCTTCTGTGTTGCTCAGAAACCCTGAACCTTCCTTCTGATAGCATTTTTCACAAAAATTTTAAGAATCCAGGGGCACTTGGGTGACTCAGTCAGTTAAGCATCTGCTTTGGCTCAGGTCATGATCTCAGGGTCCTGGGATCAAGTCCCGCCATCAGGCTCCTTGCTCAGTGGACAGCCTGTTTCTCCCTCTCCCTCTGCTGTTTCCCCTGCTTGTGCTCTTGCTCTCTCTTTCTGTCAAATAAATAAATAAACTCTTAAAAAAATGAAAATGAGCAAGTAAAAAAATAAATAAATAAAATTTTAGGGATTCCTTTACAAGTTTGCGCTTCCTACTAGGCTGGGAGCTCTTCAGCCATAGAAATAGTGTCATTCATCTTTGTATTCCAAGGGGCAAAGCAGGCGGACGTGTATTGGAAGCATGAGTAAATGAATGGATGAATCAAGGAAAGAATTTTCTTCTATCTGTTTCTAACTCACTGAATACACCATTTGGAGCCCAGAATTTCCTCAGTACGCAGTGTTTTGGTTAGCTGTTGCTGTTTAAAAAAATCACTCCCAAATTAAATATTTTTAAACAACAAATATTTATCATCTAGCAGTTTCTGTGGGTCATAACGTCAGGCGGAGCTTAGGCGGGCGTTAAACTACCAGCTGGGGTTGGGGTCTCGGCCAAAGACTTGACTAGAACAGGGTGGGGGGAAGGGAATCTGCTTCCAAGTTCACTTACACGGGTGTTGGCAGGCCTGGATCCCTCACCACGCAGGGAGGAGATACACCAAGAACACCAGGAAGCAGGGATCACTGGGGACCAACTGAGAAGCTGCCTACCACATGTAGTCATGTCATTTTTCCATTTTTTTTTTTTAAGGATTTTATTTATTTATTTGACAGAAAGAAATCACAAGTAGGCAGAGAGAGAGGAAGAAGCAGGCTCCCTGCTGAGCAAAGAGCTCTATGTGGGGCTCAATCCCAGGACCCTGAAATAGTGACCTGAGCTGAAGGCAGAGGCTTTAACCCACTGAGCCATTAACCCATTCAAAGGTTAATACCTTTGAAAGCAAAAATCCTGATCCCTGAGATGGTAGCAACAAAAAGCTCACCTAGCTCTGGTGAAAATGAATGTGTGTGTGTGTGTGTGTGTGTGTGTGTGTGTTTGCGGGGGTGTGTGTGTGTGCACGCACACAAGCATTTGTGCACCCAGAAGTCCTGAGAAGGAGCCAGTCATTTCTGCACATCTACAGTAAAAAGCAGAGATTCAAACCAAGGATTTTGTATGGTGACCGTGAGATAGAAGGCATGTATGGTGGTCCACAAGGAAGGGTATGTTGAGATAGAAGAACGTTCCATTCTGTTTTTCCCTCTAGGTCGAGAGTCAGCAAACTTGGGATCTGGACTTGACTTGGTACAAAGAGACTGTGGGGTCCTAGGGTTATTCATTTAATCCTCCTGGTTCTCCATTTCTTCTAAAGATGTTATTAATTGATTTTAAGATTTTTACTTTTGGGGTACCTGGCTGGCTCAGCTGGTTAAACATCCAACTCTTGATTTTGGCTCAGGTCATGATCTCAGGGTTGTGCAATTGAGCCCCTTATTGGGCTTCATGCTCCTGTGGAGCCTGTTTGGGATTCTCTCTCTCTCCCTCTCTCTCTGTCCTTACCCTCCTCTTAAATATATATATATATTTAACTTTTCAGTAATCTCTACACCCAGTGTGGGGCTCAAACTTACAATAGTGAGACCAAGAGTTACATGCTCCACAGACTGAGCCAACCAGGCACCCCCGTCATGAGATCTTTAAGAGCCTTTTAATCTCTATTATTCTGCTCTCTAAGGGAGGGGGTTAATAGCATGGGCTCCAGTGTCAGACAACCTGGGTTCAGGTTCTAGGTGATCACAGTTACAAGCTGTTATCTTGAAGAGATTACTTGACTGCTTTGGTTTCTGCAACTTATTTTTTTTTTAAGATTTTATTTATTTATTTGACAGAGAGAGATTACAAGTAGGCAGAGAGGCAGGCAGAGAGGGGGTGGGAAACAGACTCCCCGCTGAGCTGAGAGCCCAATGCAGGGCTTGATCCCAGGACCCTGAGACCATGACTGAGCCAAAGGCAGAGGCTTAACCCACTGAGCTACCCAGGCACCTCTCTGGAACCCATTCTTAGGAATAAATGAATTAATGCATGTCAGGGCACCTGGGTGGCTCAGCAGGTTAAGCCTCTGCCTTCGGCTCAGGTCATGATGCCAGAGTCCTGGGATCGAGTCCCATATAGGGCTCCTTGCTCAGTGGGGAGCCTGCTTCTCGCTCTGCATGGTGACCCCCCTGCTTGTGCTCTCTCTCTCTCTCAAATAAATAAATAAAATCTTTTAAAAAATTAATGCATGTCAAATACTTAGAACAATTCCAGATACATAGTAAGTACTTAAAGAACTTAGTTACCTTTCAGTAATCTACTGCTGCGTAACAAAGTACACTGAAACCAAGTAGCTTAAAACAACAGCCATTTTATTATATCCCACAATTTATGGGTCAGGAATTTGGGTAAGGCTTGGCTGGGTGATTCTTCTGTTCCCCAGGCATCGCTGAGGACACCTAATGATATTCAGCTGATGGATGGGCTGGTCTGGGGAATTAAGATGATTTTACCTATCTGTCTAGTGTGTTAGTATGGATGGCTGAAAGGTGGGGCTCAGCTAGAACTATTAACCAGAGCACGTACATGGGGCCTCCCTAGCATAGTGGTCTCTGGATAGTCTAACTTCTTATATGGCAGCTCTGGCAGCCCGAGGGTGAGGGTTCCCATGAACAAGGTCGAAACTGTGTGGGTTTTCATGACCCAGACTTATACATCCCATGACATCACTTCCACCATTAGCCAACTGATCAAAGGTGAGGAGTCAAGGGGAGGAGACATATACTCCACTTTTCTACAGGAGAGTCAAATAATTTGAAACAAGGTATTATAGCCATCTCACTTTCTGCCCCCAAGGAAGTTTCCCATATGAATCTTACTGGGATGTCAGTAGACCAATCTATCCTTCTTTCTCTGACAAGGAATTGGGATTATGTCTCCTGAGACGTCAGGCAACCAGTTCGCACACATATATCCGTCTACATACACCCAGAGATAGTCACACAATCAGATCTGGTACATACGTAGAGCCAACGCTTCTTCCATCTGTAGCCCTGTCTCAGGTCAGGGAGACCCAAAGTCCTGCCCCAGAGTTCTTCACCAGGAAGTTCAAATTCACTGGCCATTCCTGCTCCTGTTGGCACGAAAAGAGGGTGTTGGTAGGGATGGAATCCAGTCATTGATTAGAGAGAGGGCATAGATCCAAAACCCACTAACGTTTGGCTTTCACATGTCCTCTGGTGTGTGTGTGTGCGCGCGCTCGCACGAGCATGCGTGTGTCCCCCGGTTCTGATTGGTTCAAGTCAGTAAAGAAATGAGATCTGCGGTTGCGAGCAGGCAGGGGTGGCTCAGATGTGTGCTGCACGGCCAAGCCAGCGTGAGATTGAAATTTTGCTGGGGCTCAGCCCAAATCCTCGCTTAGATCAGCCCTGCCATTCTCCTCCACACTCATCCTATGCTCCAGGCACGTTCTCCTTCTCACTGTTCCCTGATTATGCCATGTTCTCCCATGGCTTTGCCCGTGGGGTTCCCTTTGCCTAGAAGGCCCTTGTTTTTTTTTCCTAACAACCGCAGTGTTCACCTTTTGTATTACATGATATGGCCATCATCTGCTCATACGTCCACTTTCATCAAGAACAGAGACCATGCTCTAGTCATCGCTGTCTCCCTGTGTCCGGGAGAGAACAGTTGTCAACACTGTTTGAACCAATGGCTGAACCAATAAGAAGCAACTGCTCCCAGATTTAGCAACTATTTCTCCTCCACATCTCTGTGCTGCCTGGCTCCACCCCAACTCCCTGGGCCTCTATGAGAAGGGGCAAAGGTCTCAAAAGCCAGCGTGGAAAGTTTGGGCTGGATTCTCAAGGCCCTAAGGAGACTCTGCAGTCTCAGAAAACAGGACAGGACAGGGTGCTGAGCTGTAGGGGTGTGGCCCGCAGACCCAGAGGCACTCACACTCCTAATGGGAAAAGCCAGAGGATCCTGCAAGGTTTTTCCAGGGTGGGGGAGGATGTCTTAAAGTTTTCAAGCCTCAGTTGAAATTGTCCGTAAACACACCTGGTTCTGTTGGGTTAAGTATTAGGGTCTGTCAGGAATACTCAGACCTGGACCTGAGCCAGCACCTTCCGGGAAGAAGAGGATTCTGGCCGCAGGGGCGTGGGCAGGTGCAGCTGAGAAAAGAGGTCCCCAGGACCAGTGCTTCTTTCACTCGAATGTGCAAACAAACCCCCCAGGGCATCTTGTTAAAATGCAGCTTCTGATTCCGTAGGTATGAGGTCAGATCCAAGATTCTGCCTTTCTAGCAAGCTCCCAGGTGATGGTACTCCTGGGGAGTGGGCAGGGGAGGGGTGGAGGGGAAGACAGGGCAGAACGCAGATGGAATCACACTTTGAGTTAGAAAGACCTAGAAAACTGGCCTTAAGATCCAGACCCTGAGGCTCAGGCCTTAGATGGAGAGGCAGCCATCAGCAATGTTACAAAAATGTTGCGGAGATCATGAGATAATGCAGTATAAAGCCAGCCTGACACTCATCTGATGTATTTGCGAACCTTTACATACTCTGATTCTCTGACCATGACAGACATCACTAGTGGATTCCAGCACTATCTTCCATCCAACCAAGAGGATGCCTCAGAATCCATCTTAACACAGTACTGTGGGGAGCCACTACCAATTCATGACAGCTGGCGTGAGGAATGACCCCATTTGCTACTTCCGGTATTGTGGTTAAGAGTCTGACTGCTTTCCCTTTTCTTGGACTGGCTAGATGCCTTCTAAACAGCTGTTTCCATGAAATCTGGTGTCTTTAATATGCTGTAATTTGAGGTAAAGACGGCACTCATTTCATGGCTCTGGTGAACATTAAATGCTATTATGAAAGTATAGTGCTTAGCACGGCGTCTCGCCCATAGAAAGTACTCAATAAATCATGGCTACCACAAAGGATGAATGGGTGGGCTGCATAATTGGAGGGGGTAAGAGGGGTGGGGTGGGAAAGAGGAAGGTGAGGGAGAAAAGCCAGAGCTAAGAGTGGGGAAGAAGAGGTTGACAAAGACCGTGCCAACCTGAGGTGGTGGCTGGAAGATATCTGGATGGAACTGGGCCCCCTACCACCACGAAAGCTGTTTGAGGGGAAGGGGTGCCTGGCACTTGTCATCTTGTCATCTAAGCTCAGAAAGTCTTGTCAAGGAAAATTGTGAATGACTTGGAAATGGTTAAAATGATGACTCTGGGGGTGGTGGGGATTACTGTGTCTCCTGGCAGGTTATGTCTGAGTCTTATTATCGTTATTTTCCAACTCGGGTGATAGATAATAATGGAAATTATTTTTGGCCATAAGATGTGAATTGTGTCTGGTCAAGATACAGTTGATATCACCCAGTGAGTATTCCCTAGTTGTCCATGAAGCAAATCTACATCAACGCTCGTATATCGAATGCCTCGATATCTTTCCATTCTTCAGAATCTCCTGAACATCTTACAGATTCCTTCATTAACTGAGGAGTTAAATTAAAATGTTGGTGTGTTTATTGTGTGTATTTGTATAAGAGTAATTATTCTGCCTGGTAGAAAAAAAAATTTTTTAACATTCTCCTTAGCAGCGCAGACTGAGCAGGAGGCTTCCAGAAACTTCTGTCCTAGAAGCAGGCCTCGCATGCTCAAAAAAAACTGATTACATATATCAGGTTTATAAGGGATTATGAGCAATTTTATTGCATGCTTTATACTATCCAAATAGATACATCAAGATTCCATATTTGAACATAGATATATTCTCAAACACTTACATAGTGAGCTTATTTAAGAAAACATAAAAACTCAGAAGTCCCATTAATCCATTCATTCGCTTAAACTAGATGGTCTCCATGTGGGTGGGGACTGAATTTGTGCTTCCCTATAGTTTGGCAAGCTCCTGAGCCATGGTAGGCTTATACTAACTATACACTAAATACTGAGCCAACACAATAAATAAGCACTTACTATGTGCCAGCCACTGCTTTAAACATTTTACTTGAATCAGATTGTTTAATCCTCAAACCGGTCTTGAAAGGTAAGTATTATTACTATTCCCATTTACAGATAATGTACAGAGAAGTTAACTTGCCCAAGGTCAACGCCTAGCAAGGGGCTAAGACAGATTCAAGCCCAAGTTGTCTGTCTCCAGAGCCTGTGATCTTGGGCACCCGCTATGTGCCAGGCGTATCGCTAGGCTCAGGGATACAGAGATGAAAGACCAAACACGGGCTACCCCTCAAGGAGGTCATAGTCATGAAAGGAGATGAACAATAATGGTGATGTGCTGGGACCATAGAGAACAGTGTGGCGACAGGATTGGCTAGGGGTACGGTTGTCTGCAGAGGGGCCACCCGACCTCAGGCACATTCTGAGGCAATAAGAGTTACTATCTAGGCTAAGGAAAGGGAAGGACATTTGAGCCACAGGAACAGTACTTGTGAAGTCACGGAGCATGGCGGGTCTGAGAACATCAGAGTTCTGGAGAATGGCACAAAGGAGTGTAGGAATGGACAGTGGGAAGTGAGACTGGAAAGCGAGGAGCCAGATCCAGACCTTGGAAAGTCTTATGTGTTGAGGGAGGGAGGGGGTTGGGACACACTTTGGAGGCCTTGCAAGACTGTGACCAAAAGACATTCAACCCAGTAGGCAGAATTCCCTTCAAGCCACGTCCCACCCCACAGAGTTCCCTGGGAGGCCTAGACCCAGAGGGAAAGGCAGTAGGGGTCAGGGACACACCCAGTGACACCTGGAAGCAGTGGCTGGGAATCCTCTCCCCATCCCTCTGTCTCTCCCACCCACAATTCCTGCTGTTGTGACCCCGCCCCCACCCGCACAGCTTGGCCACTCTAGGCCCACTCCCTGCTGTCGCATTCCCCCTTGAGGGTGAGGCCAGAGAGGAGAATCAGGCTCCCTCCTTTCCTCCACCCCTTCCCTGCCTGCTCTCTGACTCCACCACCCTCAGCAGCTGCAGGGCTTGGCACACCCCTGGCCCCCAGCGGAGGAAGAACAGGAGACCGGAGCTTCCTGGGGGAGCTGGGGCGCTGGGCTGTGCCCTCCCCTCCCAGCGGGCTGAGGCTGGTGATTAGCTGGGTTAATTATATCCAAACCATTTCCGATTGGCACAAGCCCACCCACCCACAGAGCCTGCCCAGAAGGCGTGCAGGCCCAGCCCGGGTCAGGATGCCAGGGCGCCTGCTACCCTGGGAGGGGTCCTGACCCCAGCTGGGACCCAGTGGGGAGGGTGGTGATCCTCCCAGCTCCAAGACCTCCTCCCCTCCCCTCCCCCCAGGCCTCCTCCACACTTGCTAACCCCATCCTCCTTTTTCTCCTGTCCCAACACAAATCCTTTTCCTGCCCCTCCTCCTCCAGGTTTGGAATGAAATCTCGGGGCTCTGAGTTCCGCAGGAGGCCCCTACATAAACGCTCTGATTGGGGCTAATTATAAGGGCCAGGTTGGGAGGCTGGAGCCTTCAGAAAGCTTGGCTCTCAAACAAAGGGCCCAGGGCTCAGCCCGCAGCCCAGGCCGGCTCCTCTCCAGGCTTCATTAGGAATCAGGAGGGTCCTGGGCCATAGGCAGTCCTCTCTGAACCCAATCAGTTGTTCCTGGGTTTATTCCACGTCCCAAGTCCCGTCTTGTCCTTTCTCCAGGCATCAGATCCCAGCCCTGATCAGGCAGTTTGGAAGGGCCACAAGCCGGCTGGCTGTGGAGGGCAAGGCAAGGCAAGGCAAGGCACCGAAGGAGGGGCTCTCAGGCTGTGAGGCTGGGACTGGGGACCGAGCAGGAGGGCTGAGGGGTGGGGGGAGGCGCAGGGGTAGCGGGGAGGCAGAGGGGTGGAGGGGAGGTGCAGGGGAAGCCAGCTGTGACAGCCCTAGCCCTAATTAGCCGGCTTCAAAGCTTGCTGGAGAGAGAGCCCGCCCGAGTGTGTGCCCTGCTCACTCAGGCGGGTAAGACATTTCTGTCCTAATCAGAGGAGAGAGGGAGAGAAAAACACGGCCCAACCACCTCCAAGAGCCTCTGGACTGTGAGCTGGCACCCAGAGTCAGGTGCAAAACCCCGGAGCACAGGAAATCACTCTATTTTCTTAAAACTACCAGCAACAATAGGGTAAAAAGCCCTGAAGAAATGTACATCCTTTGATGCAGATTCTTTTAGGAATTAACCTAAGTAATGGGAAGAGGGCTACAATTTACTGAACTTTAATGTGCTGGCTCTGTACTCGAACCCTCCCATCTAATCCTCACACAAGCTCCCAGGACAGGTACCACGGCCTTTTTACTGATGAGGACTGGGACTCCGAGGTCAGGCTCGGAGCGGATACTGTCTCCTGCCCAAGTCTGCACTCACGACCATGATTGGCCTGTGTGTGTCTGTCTTTTGCCTGTTTTTTCCCCTCGACTCCAAAAATATTACTCATTCCCTCGATAATCTGTTACCTTCCAGAGAGGCACGGTTGAGGGAATAATCTGGGTTGGGGGGTGTTCCTGGTTTTATATACCTGATGGTTTCCCCTCCTGATCCCCCTTTCCATAGCAGAAGTAATTAGACACTTGTGGTGCAGAGTCCCCCCACCCCGCCCCGGGAAAGTTATAAAGGATGCCCATTGAAGAGGTGGAGAGACCCACTCCTCAGGAGGAGGAAATGTCTAAACCAGGAGCTGGAAAGCTAGCTTGGGGTGGGGCAGGGGGCACAGATAGAGAATTCATTGACCCCCCGAAACTTCATGCAAAATTGTGTGTTCACAGGAGTCTGGCCAATTTCTCCCAGGAGAAGCTCTAAAGATTTTTCAGGTTCTCAGATGGGTCAGTAGCCCCAGTTTAAAATCCAATTTGAGGAAAGGAAGGTGAGTGTAGGGAAGGAAAGGACTGTGCTTCCGTGAGCAGGGAGGGAGATGAACAGAAGCACGATGCCCTAGAGTTGGCAGAATCTGGGCTCGGTTTCCCCAGACATGGGCCCCACAGCACCCTGGGACAGCATCTCTCTGCTTTTGGAATCCAGCCCAGATCTAGGACTCCCACACCCTAGAATACAGAAGTCACCAGCTCCAGATCCTAGTGATCCTCGCTCTTTATGGATGTTTAGAAGAATTTTGTCCTGGAAAACCTGAGGGTCCTCTTCTGGGGCTGGTTCTTAAAGAACACAGAGTTTGCAACTAATGGAACCATTTTCAGGAGGAGAGTTAGGGGTGGGGGGTGGAAAAGCCAAAGTCTGATCAAGGGAGGAGGGAGGAGTCTGGAGGAAAAAATGCCCTAAGCCTAGAACCTAGACAACCAGCTGCTCCTTTGTGGTCTGGGGGGAGGATGGGAGAACAGGTAGGAAGCCCTGTGAGACCAAAGGCTGGTCTCAGGTGAAAGGCTTTCCTTTGGGCTGTTGACCTTCCACCAAAGCCTCCCTTAGCCTCTTTAGGACTACCCTTCGGGTGACCGAGAATCTGCAAAAGTAGACCCCCCCCCCAAGCCCAGGTGTTTATCATAAGGGCATAGAGACCCCTCTCCAGGTGTGGCAGAGCTCAGGCAGTTTGCCTCTGGGTCTCTGTTCTAGGCTCAGGCTCTCCAAAATTTCCTGCACTTTGGGCTAACACTTCCCTTCCTCTGAGAGCTGGTTCCTCAAAGCAGTGACAACAGCCAGGCAGGAGGTCCCCCACTACTTTCTATCAGGTAATTAGCCCTTTGACACCCCCCCCCACATTGGGGAAGGGGAGGGCATCTAGAACTGTCTTTTCCCAAAGAGGCAATTATCACGTATCCTCTCCCCCACCAACACACACCACCATAAAACTCATTTTTTCCATTTTCTTGGGCCCTCTTCCCCTTCCCTGGCAGGTCACTTTCAGGGAGGGGGGTTAAGAAGGAATAACAATCTTTACCCAAATTCCCTCCCTCTCACCCCAGCTCAGGGAAGGAAAGATCATTGTGGGCAGTCCACCATGTACTCCTGCTATCAGCGTGAGAGCCCACTGACAGATGTATCCAAAGCAGGCAGAGCTGGGCTCCTGGGGGCTTCCAGGCAGGAGGAGGGGTGCAGGGCGGGCTCTTCTGCGAAATCTTCAAGAGACCAGCTCTCCCCACCAGGCTCCATCTCTACCACTGGAACCCCTCCCCCAACCCCCAGGCTTTCACCATTCTTTCCCCCAGAGGCACTCACAATTTGTAATTTAACTCTTTCCTCCAGGCCTTGTGGGGTTCCTTTAGAATTTTGCAACAAATGGAGCTACAGGGGAGTGGCTCCCCTGCCTGCTGCTTTGATAGTTGATATCATCTCATATTAGGACTTGGTACAGCCATCAGTTGAGAAAAGCTAGTTTTAACTTATAACGTTGACCGCCCTCCCCGCACAAATCATTTGGGGGAAGGTTACATATTTTGAGAAGGGGGCTCTGCTGAAATCCCCAGGCTTCATACAATTCCAAACAAAGCCCCACATACGACTTCAATTACCACCAAACATTTCCAGGTCCCCTCCCCCAACATAAACTAACACACACAAACAAATCGAAGTAGGGGTTCTAACTTACTTTCTCCCTTGTCCCAAAGACTGCCAACAAAGGGTGGTAAGGCACCCTTTCCCCCATCTTTTAGCTAAAAAAAGCAAGGTCTGGGGCAGGGAACCTCTTCTCCACCCCAACCCCCAACCAAGTAGGTCAGGGGGGAAGGGAGGGGGGGTGTGGTTTGGTTAAACTAATAAAATGTTACAACCCTGTTAAATACAATTAAAGGGCTAGATCTCTAGAAGATAATTAAATGCGCTTTATTATGATTATTAGCTTTTAATTTGCACTATTATCTAGAAACAGGAGATGGTGAAAAATTGGGTTCTGTGCCATACTGGTTCCACCCCACCCCTTGGTCTTCAAATCAATCCTTTGGAATTAAAATTCTAAAATATTCCAAATAGTTGAGGGAAATGATGTGTATTGGAAATTGCAATTCTCATACCAGCGTGAAAGACACTTTAAGAAAAGTCTTGCCTTTTATTTTGGGGGGTTTAGGGAGAAGATAAGAAACATCTGTTACAAACATTCTATCAATCTTGAGATATAGAATGTCCTGTAAACACCCAACCCCACCCCCACAGTCACAAAGAGACTGCCTAGAGCCTTCTTCCAAAGCAAAGATACCCACTTTTTTTTTCGTTTCCCTTTCTGGACAAGTTTGAAAAGAAACAAGTCTTTTGTCAAAGTTAAACTAAAAATCCCACCAGCCTACCCGTCCCCTCCCTCCAACCCAACCCATTTTTATTGCCCTTTTTTTTTTTTTTTTTTTGCGGGGTTGGGGGGGGGACCCAACAACAAAAACCCACACATAAACTACAAACCAACCTGCAAACTTCTTATCTGAATGCCAGAGAAGATATTCGGTTGGGAAGTGGCACGGAGCCAACTACAAGGGAAGGGGAGAGACACAAGGGCATCTCAGAACCCCAACATTTGTGAGCTAATGCTCTCCCTAAAAATGGAGACAGTCAGGATTGGTACTCAAAGTAGTGGCGGAGGTGGGGTGGGGGGCGGTTTTGTTTCGGAACATATTTCACAAAGCACTACAAAGCACTTTCTGCCCACTCCAAGCGCTTGCGGCAGCAAGCTGAAAAGAAAAGTCAAAGAGAAGAAAGATCTTCCAGCCTGGGGGGGGGGGCGCGGCCATTCCGCACCCCATCTCGCCCTGCCCCCCATCCCACTCGCGGGGTTAGCCCGATCTCTTTGGGGAATGCTCCAAAGATCGAGTGAAGGAGACAGGACATGTGGGAAGAGAAAGGGAATAAAACAAGAAGAACCCAAGTCTTGTTCAGAAACACCCAACGACTTCCACAGGCCCAGCGAGAAGGCTCACAGATTTGGCTCTGGGAGTTGATTCTAACCCCCTCCTCCACCTCGTCCCCGAAACACCTCTTCCAGCAGGCCCAGCCCTGCCAAAACACCAAAATATTCGAACCAAAGTAGGGGATGGTGTTTGAAAAGGGCACTGAAGAAAGGAGAGGACCCCTCCCTCAACGCCCCCTCCCTTCATTCCTCAGCCTCGGGGCCCCTTTGCGCTCCCCCTTTTTTTTCCGTTTTTCTTTTAAATAGAAAATATATAATTAAATTTACAAGACTATTTACAGTTTAAATTACAAACCTGCTGGAGGCATCGAACAGAGTTCTTTAAAAAGCAACCTAAAAGAGAAATGGTTTCGATTGTTCTTTATTTAAAAAAATAAAATAAGGAGTCTGTAGGAGGCCCCCCCCACCCCCCGCAGAGGCAAGGCGCCCCCCCCACGCCCCGTGCGGACGGGTGGGGGGGGAAAGGGAGGCCCTCCTGGGGACACGGCCGCTGGGGCAGCCCCTCACACGGTGGTCTCGCCGTGCCGGCTGTTAGTGAGCCGGGTGTAGAACTTTCTCCACGAGTGCAACGTCTTGCCGGACCAGATCCAGAAGCCGGACGTGATGCCCACGATGAGCGTCATGAGGTATTTGATCATGTAGACGGTGAAGTCGGGCGACATGCGCGGCGTGTAGTGCGCCGGGCACGGGATGGCCAGGCTCTTGCAGTGCTGGCTCACCCACGAGCGCTCCCAGTGCTCTCGAAAGGCCTGCTCGTAGAAGTAGCAGGCGATGACGATGGTGGCGGGCACGGTGTAGAGCACCGAGAAGACGCCGATGCGCACCATCAGCCGCTCCAGCTTCTCCGTCTTGGTGCCGTCATGCTTCATGATGGTGCGGATGCGAAAGAGGGACACGAAGCCGGCCAGGAGGAAGGACGTGCCTATGAACAGGTACACGAAGAGCGGCGCCAGCACGAAGCCCCGCAGAGGGTCCAGGCTGTTGAGGCCCACGAAGCACACGCCGCTCAGCAGGTCGCCGTCAATCTGGCCCATGGCCAGGATCGTGATGGTCTTGACCGCCGGCACGGCCCACGCGGCCAGGTGGAAGTACTGCGAGTTGGCCTCGATGGCCTCGTGGCCCCACTTCATGCCCGCCGCCAGGAACCAAGTGAGCGACAGGATGACCCACCAGATGGAACTGGCCATGCTGAAGAAGTAGAGCATCATGAAGAGGATGGTGCAGCCCTCCTTCTTGGTGCCCTGCACGACCGTGCGGTAGCCGTCCTCGGAAAAGCGCTCGTTGCACACGACGCGCTCCTGGAGCACGAAGCCCGCGATGTAGGCTACCGAAACCATAGTGTAGCAGCCGGACAGAAAGATGATGGGCCGCTCCGGGTAGCGGAAACGCTGCATGTCCACCAGGTAGGTGGTGACGGTGAAGAAGGTGGAGGCGCAGCACAGCACCGACCAGGTGAGGATCCAGAGGCGCGCGAAGCGCGTCTCCTCCTGCGAGAAGAACATGGAGCCGTCGGGCCGCGCGGGCTCGCAGGGCGCCGCGCAGTCGCGCTCGCCCAGGAATTTGTAGCTGAGATAGGACGGCACCTTGAGGACGCGCGGGCAGTGGAACGGGTGCTCCAGCGTGGCGTATCTCGGGAGAGAGCCGCCGCCGCCGCCCGGGCCGCCGGGGGTGCCCCCGGCCCCCGGCTGCAGGCCCGGCGGAGGCGCGGTGGTGAGCAGCGCCGGCGTGCCGTCCTCGGAGTGATTTTGGCCCACGCAGATCTGCTCGGCGCCGTGGCGCGGAAAGTGCTCGCAGCGCAGGCGCTCGGGCCACTGGAAGCCGAACTTGTTCATGAGCGCCTCGCAGCCCTGGCGCGCGCGCTCGCAGATGGAGCGGCACGGCGGGATGGCCTGCTCCAGCACCGTACACACCGGCGCGTACATGGAGCACAAGAAGAAGCGCAGTTCGGGGGAGCACTGCACCTTCACCAATGGGTAGAACTGGTGCACCTCCAGGCCCGCGTCCTCCTGGTTCGTGTGGCCCAGAAGGTTGGGCATGATGGTCTGGTTGTAGGCGATGTCCGTGCACAGCGGGATGGAGATGGGTTGGCAGAAGCCGTGGTCTGGGATGGAGATGCCCTTCTCCCCGTGGAACTGGGCCGGCCCGGCGGCCGGCAGCAGCAGCAGCGGCAGCAGCAGGCGGGGCAGGGCGCTGCGGGGCCGCATGCTGGCCGCCGCCCCCCACTCGGCTCCCGGGCGCCCCCCCGCCCCCGCCCCCAGGCCCGAGACCGCGCGCCTTCCCCGCCGCCGCCTCGCCGCCGCCTCCCGCGCCTCTTTGCAAAGTTTGCTGGCGGCCGCAGAGTTGGGGAGGCCGGGCGGGGGAGGGGGGCGGCGCGCCTGCCGGCTAGCTCGCCGCAGTCCGACTGAGCCGCCCGAGACACCGCGCGCTGCTTGCCCTCTCTCCTCTTCTTTCTCCTCCTCTCGCCTCTCCCCTCCCTTCTCCGCCCAGCGACTCCTTTGTGCGTTCCTCCAGCCCTCACCTCGGCCTCTCCGATCCCAATTAGTCGGTTTCAAGGGGGCCCCCGCCGGCGGCCCCGCCCTCCTCTCAGCCCCCCAAAAAAGGGATCCTTGAAACCGCCCCGTCGAGCTCTAAGCACCATCCCAAAATGTGCTCTCGGCCAATCAGATTTAAACCCCAGGACCAGCCCCGAGGGCTGGATTGGTCGACCACAACATA
Source organism: Lontra canadensis (assembly GCF_010015895.1). Taxonomy (NCBI): domain Eukaryota; kingdom Metazoa; phylum Chordata; class Mammalia; order Carnivora; family Mustelidae; genus Lontra; species Lontra canadensis. Next base: position 24,949 of record NW_022631732.1, read on the forward strand.
ATGAGATCAGAAACCAGATGCCAACAAAACTCCCCCCCCCCCCTTTTGCTTTTTAAAGAGACAAGCTATTATTATATTAAGGGCTGTTTGCCCAGCACGGGATTTCTTCGGAGTCGCGGCGGCGAGATCCGGAGACACACAAGCCCCAGAATTGCAGCAGACCCAAACCACTCGGCCCTGGATCACTCTTCTCCTGGGGGGCTAAGGCGCTCTCGCTGGTACAGCCTCTTTAAATCCTTGCCTCCGCCCCTGCTCCTAGCACCCCACCTATTCCAGTCCAGTTTTTCAAATCAAGTGAAAAACCTCAACTTTGAAAAATGTTTCAGAGAGAGAAACACTTTTTTTTAAAAAACGAGCGGCTCACAAAGACATTTCTCTCAGCTCCTTCTCAAGGAGTGCAGACAAAAAGTTTGACCTCACCCAGTACGCAGACCCCTAGGAGTTTGCCGCGCCCCTCCCCCTTAAACACACCCTTAAATAACCCTCTGAAAAATGAGAGCCTGTCTCTTTAAGAGGCTCTTAAAGGGGCCTGGACTCCAGGGCGTAATTGCCCCGTAGCGAGCACAAAGGAGCCCATTATGGTTCTTTGTGTTCGGTGGCACCTCAAAGTGAGAAAACTCAGGAACTTAGAGGCCCAGAGCTGTAGGGTTGGGGCGGGGGTGGTAGGGGGTGAGGTGAAGGAGAATGGCCGAGAGCTACGGCTTCTCCCTCCCCCTTCTTCCGAGGCAAATCTTAATTATGCAAAGTAAAGTTTAGTTGCCATAACGCGGAGGTCTTAATCGAAAGTTAATGGTGGGGGGTGGGGGGTGACGGGCAGTTTTGAGTGAAGAGATGACTCTCTTAGGCCGTTGGGGGCATTTTCCTCCTCTCTCCCCACCTCAGCCTCCGTCCCCTAAAAGTTTCCAGATACTGTCTCCTGGAGGAGAGGGGAGTTTTACCCAAACCTTAAGTGATTCCACACCAGAAAGAGGTGGCCTGTGTGGCGAAGGAGAGGCTGGGGGGTTGTGGCGGATTACCTACCTCCTACCCCCGTCTCTCACCTGGTTGGGGATGGGTGGTGGTGGCCAGAAGGGTTCCTACTAGTTTAGAACGGTCTTCTATTTTTCCCCTCCTAGGATTTTAAATTTGGGAAGGGGTTTGGGGGTGGGGAGGCTAGGAGGGATTTGCGTGTAAATCTCCAGGGCCTGATACTGGATGATGGATCAATTACCTCTACCGAGTCTTCCAAGGGAAGGGGTTGGGGGGGGGGGGGATTACTTAAAAAGAATAAAAAAAATTGAGTTTTGAAAACCCTTTACTTTTCAATACAATAAGTCCTTCCAGCCTGGCGAGGTGTTTCCTGCTCTGATCTAGAAAAGGATTGCTTTGCAAACCAAACAGAAACAACAGAAGAGATTTGAGAGAGAAAGAAGAATGGAATGGGCAGAAGAAGAAAAAAATTCTAAGTAGATACATACAACAGATCCAGGTGGAACAGGATTTGATTCCTCCCCCCCCTCAATTAAATGATAAGCAGATTTTCAAGTTCTTTACAATGTGAAAATGGTCCTTATTGTATCCCGGAGAATTTTTCTTTTCACTACTTTAGGAAGAATACTTTCCTTCAAAATCAGGGGGAAGTGCTTTTGCTCTCCATTCCATTTACAGCTCACCCCCAAATCCACATGGTTAAGGAACAGTCTAGGGACTGCAGAGTTGTACTCTGGAGGGGGGGGGCCCGAACCACACCTGAGGGCTCCTCCTTCAGTCTCCCTCTCCCAGTGTATCTCTGTGCTTCTCTAGAGCTGGGACCAAGCCCCTGAGCTGAGCAGGGAAAACAAAAATGAGTAAGACAGGCTCCTACTCTCCATTCAGGAAGCTCACCGTCTGATCGGAAATTGAGAGTCAATCTCCAATAGAAATGCAGCATCTTCAATTTCCTTCCGTGACAAACCTGTTTTCCTGCCCTGGGGCCAGTTTTGAGTGACAGTTATCCCTTCCACAACCACCCCCACAAAGGGGGAGCTGGAGGTGGAAAAAAGAAGTCACAGGCCTTCTTTCGTTCACTCAGAAAAGTGTTCATTCCTTCAACAGACTTTTCTTGAGTCTTCTCATTTCAAACCACTGTGGTAGGTGCTGAGGGGGGTGGGATGGGGGAGGGAGGGATGCAGAGGAAAATGGCAGCATCCTGGACCTTCAAGAGTTTGTGGTATCCCGGAAGAATAGTCATTCTAGTGAGACCTTGCACTTACCTAGCATTTCTTTCTTTCTTCCCTTTTTTTTTTTTTTTAAGATTTTATTTATTTATTTGACTGAGGTAGTGAGAAAGGGTATACAAGAAGGGAGACTGGGATGGGAGAGGGAGAAGCAGGCTTCCTGCTGAGCAGGGAGCCCAATGCAGGGCTCCATCCCAGGACCCTGGGATCATGACCTGAGCCTGAGCTGAAGGCAGGAGCTCAAGGACTAAACCACCCAGGTGCCCCTTATCTAGCATTTCTACATGAAATAAGAAATCACGCCTGGGTGAAATCATGATATTTCTCCCTTACTCTTGCCTTTTCGTGTGAGGATCTGGAATGTGATCAGGACCAGAATCTACATCTTCAGGTTTCAGGTCTATCCACCACACTTTCCACGCCACAAACCCACCTTTCAATGGCAGGAGATCTGTAACTAAAGGAAATGAGCAGATTCTTTTAGTTTAAACACCAGATTATGTCATTTGATAGGTACAACACTTAATTCTGATTTTTTTTTTTTTAATTAGCTTGAGCACTGACCTGGACCTGATCCCTAACTCGGATAGTCATTTCAGTTCTTTGTACCTTAGGTTCACCATCTGCAAAGTGGGAATGAGCCAGCAGATTTTTAAAATATGAGACTACACATCCAGAGTAATTTCAGAATGACAGGAATACATTTTACAATCATGAAGAAGCTTTCAAAACATGAAGTGACATGAATTAAATATTTATTCGGCAATCATCCTTGGATACAAAGGGTAACTACTACCATTTTTTTTTAAGATTTTATTTATTTATTTAACACACAGAGAGAGGGATCACAAGTAGGCAGAGAGGCAGGCGGTGGGGGGGAGGAGGGAAACAGGCTCCCCACTGAGCAGAGAGCTCAATGCGGGTCTCCAACGTGGGCCTCCATCCCAGGACCCTGGGATCATGACCTGAGCCTAAGGCAGAGGCTTAACCCACCGAGCCACGCAGGTGTCCCACTATTACCATTTCTTGAGCTCCTACTGAACACTACACATACACAAGAAGTATTGCATTGGGTTTATGGATGAAGAATCTACAATTAAAAATAAAATAAAAATTCACTCATTCAGGGGCGCCTGGGTGGCTCAGCCGTTAAGCGTCTGCCTTCGGCTCAGGTCATGATTCCAGCGTCTTGGGATGGAGCCCCACATCTGGTTCCCTGCTCCGCGGGAAGCCTGCTTCTCCCTCTCCCTCTTTCCCTGCTTGTATTCCCTCTCTCATGTCTCTCTCTCTGCCAAATAAATAAATAAAATCTTTAAAGAAGAAAAAAACCCCATTCATTCATTCATTCATTTATTCATTCATTTATTCGTTCAAGATGAAGAATCTGACCTTAGGTGAGATTTGACAACTTTCTCAATGTCACAAAGTGTCCGAGCTGAGATTTAAACCCAGGCCTGCTTGGCTCTTTTTTTTTTTTTTAAGATTTTATTTATTTATTTGACAAACAGAGATTACAAGTAGGCAAGAGAGGCAGGCAGGGAGAGAGAGGAGGAAGCAGGCTCTCAGAGCAGAGAGTCCAATGCGGGGCTCGATCCCAGGACCCTGGGATCATGACTGGAGCTGAAAGCAGAGGTCTCAACCCACTGAACCACCCAGGCGCCCCCTGCTTGCCTCTTAAAGCTGTGTGTGTGTTGTCTCCTACACCACACAGCCCCTAATGTTTTATAAGAATTGTGTGCTTTTATGCACTTAATTAGGTAGTGATCACCAGATGCGACCCCGTTCCTGGGCAGCTTACATTCTAGTGGAAGAGAGAGACACTCACACTTATCATATAGTCACTTAAATGGACGCAAAATTGCCACAGGATTCAGTGGTACAGAGGGGAAGCCTATGCTGAGGCAGCGTAATACAGGAATCAGACTGGGTTGGGGAGGGCAGTGGAAGATTGTGTAGTTGTAGTGAGGAATAAAATAGAATGAGGTAAAGAGAACCCAGATCCACAGGGCTTTGCACACGATGTGTGAGGCGCTAGGTATAGAAATATGAAGCCCCCATCTCAAGGTGGGGATGGGCATTCCAGACCGAGGGACCAGCACATGCCAAGGGTATTGTGGGGTCAAATGGATGGAATGGGCAGGAAGCCTAAGAACACACAAATTTGGGCATGCTAGAGCCCTGTGTAGGAGAATGATGGCAGAGGAGATTTTAAATAAGCAGGGACCCTAGATATCGTGCACCCAATCTGGATTCCTGCCGTTGGAGATATGCTGGAGTGTGGGCATAAGGAAAAAGTCATGCCCAAGATTTAGCTGGTGCATTTGGGGAGTCATGGGCAACATGACTTGGCTGAGTCAGAGACACCAGTTAGGAATAGATTACAAGAGTCTGGGCAAGAGATGGTGAGGGCATCCAATGAGCAGAGACCGTGTAGTTGGAGAAGAGAGAGAATAAGGGAGGAGGCCAACCAAGGTTTCTGACCAAGATGCCCTGATGTCATTAACGAAGCGAGGAAATACGGAACGGGATGTGTAATGAACGCAGGCGAGCTGATCCAAGCTGATGTACATCCAATGGAGGGTGCCCAGAAAACAGGTGGCTATTCTAAACCAGGGGCCAAGAGAGGGCTCTAGGCTAGATTCAGATCTGATAACTTTAGGCTATGGTTGTTGCTATGGGAGTGTCTAAGATCACCCAAGGAAGGTGGATTGGGTGGGAAAACCAGAGCTTTGGAGATACCAACATTGAGGACAATGGGTCGAGGAGGAGGGAGACAGAGAAGGAGTGGTGGGGCCAGAAGAAAAGAGTCTAGCCCACGTGTGAACGACACAGGCTTGCTTCTCTGGACACTGAGAGCCTCAAGTTGGTTGAACTTGAACAGCTGAACACGACTTGTTTCAGTTGTGACAATTCAATGAGGTAGAGCATGGCACTCACTTGACCTGATGCTAGGCTAAAAGCTTGACAAATAATAGCTATTGTTTTCAAAACCTTTTCAACAAGGTTTTGAGTACCTACGATATGCAAAGCAGACAAAGTCTATAGAGACCTGGGCTCCAGCTTCAGGAAACTTCGGGTCCTGGGGGGGTGATAGTCTGCCATCTGCTTCAGAGCACAGCTGCTGTTCTGCCCTGAGGAACATTTCTGGTTGGTCTTGGGCTTCTGTGGTAGGATGGGAGCCCAGATGTCACCAGTGTGCAGTGACAGTGCTACTTCCCTAAATCTCGAGGCATTGACTGAACATTTCTGGTTGGTCTTGGGCTCCTGCGAAGAAAGGAAACCCCTTTCTTTTTTCCTCAATCCTGGGTCAGCATTCTTTCCCTCCTGAAGCACCCTCCACCCTAAAGGAAAAGGGGTGTGTATCTGTTTAGGAGGGGAGGGCTAAGGAAGAGAACTTAATGTCAGATGCTTTGAATCTTCAGTTTTTATTCTCTAAGCGAAAGAAAATACTCTCAATGGGGAAGACAGGTTTGAGCCTTCAGAGAATCTACTGGGCTACCCGTTACCCCTCCCCTAGCCCGCAAGGTATCTCTCTCTGCCTGGGCAAGAATCTTCCTTTTCCTCTTCTCTCCCCAGCCTGGCCACTAAGCCCTGGAATTAATTTCAGGTGAGATGCTGAATTTCCTCTTCCCGAACTTGGTCCTCCATTCAGCTTTCAGGGAACCAGCCCTTAGAAATAGGCCGCAGAATCATCAGGTCTAGGACTCTCAGAGCCCCCACTGCCTGTCCACTAGTAGGTCCCTTTCAGTGCACCTCGTCCCACCCCCTGCCAAGTTCCAAGTCTGCCCCCCTGGCAGTGGGGACCCAGTGGGAGGGAGGGAGGGACTTGGCAGAGAGTACAGCTGTTAGGCCCTTTATCTCACTACCACCCTTCCCCAAGGTCTCTGGATGGCAAAATGGGTCATAAAAGGATTAAACAGATATAACAGATGATCTATTAATTAAGGACTTTAATTAGCCCAAGCCTAGACCAAGCAAGAGCAGGGTGTGGGCTGCTCAGAGCAGACTGGGGAAAACAAAGCTGAAAAATCAGTGTTGAGTTTGGTTGATGAGGTTCATGGGGGTGACTCCTGCCATCTCAGTCCCAGGAATAAGTATCTCTGGGAGTGAATGAATCAGATATTTTGTCTCCTGGAAAGTTCTAGAAACTAATGCCAAGAGGAGAGGAATGGGAGAGCCGGAATCGTAGACTTGTAGATGTGGAGGAGTCCTCAGGGGTGATGGGGGTGGGGGAATGCTCACTTGGGGAAGGATGAGCAAG
>NW_022631733.1:0-31196 GCF_010015895.1 Lontra canadensis
CTTGAGGGAGTTGTTGCCCGTGGCCTGGTCCTAGACCCCCCCCCCCCCATCAGAGAGTCCTATTTGGGCCAAATAGGTCCAGCAGACTTTTGCAGATTTGGGGTAATTAGTATGGGGGGGCGGGAGGTCTGAGAGAGTTCAGAGGTTCACAAGGTCTTTCCCGGGGCATGGGTCGACGTGCAGAGGGTTGGTGTTTTTCCCTGGTAGCAGGACTTGGGCATAGAGGTATAGGCCGAGAAATAGTGTGAGGTAGCTGAGCCCCTCATGCAATCACATGACTCTCCCTGGATCTGGGGACTCAGGAGGAGTAGGAGAAGGAGCCCTAACCAAGTGGAGTTTGGTGGGGCCCACCATCTGGGAGGCCCACTTACTGTCAGTGGGAGCCTGTTTAAGGTTGTTGATGTGCACCCATGGCTGGTAGCCCAGTAATTTTGCCACATTTGGGGTGGTGAGGATGACAGTGCTGGGTCCCGTCCACCGCATCTAAAAGGCACCAGGGTTGCGACTCCTAGGGAGAACATGGTCACCCGGGAGTAGTTTCTGGGGGAGGAGTATCATCATCCTCGGGATCGTTTGGGGCCGGGGTGACTGAGTCCGCATGAGCTCTCAGGAGGGCCTGAAGGAGAGTGAAGTAAGGCAGATACGAGAGAAGGGGTGGAGGAACCGCCAGGAGATTGTGATCTATGAGGAAGGGACGACCGTAGAGGAGTTTGAATTGGCTTAGTCCCGAGGGTCCATGCGGGGCCACCCTAAGCCTGGTGAGGGATAGGGGCAAGAGGGTAGGCCAAGAAAGATGGGTTTCCAGGGTAAGTTTGGTGAGTTGCGCTTTAAGTAGGCCGTTGGCCTTTTCTACTTTACCCGATGACTGAGGATGGTAAGGGATGTGTTGTCTCCAGGAGATGTTGAGACTTTCAGCCACTTGCTGGGTTATGCTGGATATGAAGATTGGCCCGTTGTCCAACTGGAGGGTTCAGGGCAGTCCAAAACAGGGAATGATGTGTTCAATAAGGACTGCAGCCACGACGTCCGCCATCTCGTGGGCCATGGGATAGGCCTCTATCCAGCCTGTAAATGTGTCAACCAGGGTCAGTAGGTAGCGGAGGGTTTTATGATGGGGCATGTGGGTGAAGTTCAGTTGCCAGTCTTCTCCCAGCTGGTGGCCCCGCAATTGGTGGTTAGGTCCTGGCCTGCAGATCCCACCTTGTGCATTGACAGCTGAACAGACAATACATGCCCTGTGAACGGTTTCAATGACCTTGGACAGGGAGGGTGACAGAAGAGAGGTTGTAAGAACTGAAACAATGCCTTGGGGCCAATATGGAGCCACTGGTGAATTTCTGTGACCAAGGTGTGAGCCAGGTTTTCAGGTATGGCAATGCGGTTCTGGATGTGGATCCACCCTTTGTCCCCCAGTTTGCCCCCAACTTTTGGAGTGCTAGCGTCTCCTCCTCGGTGTAACAAGGTTGGTGCGCAGTGTTGAGGAAGAGTGCAGGGCAGGAGTGGCGCTAAGGGCCATCTGCCTGGCCACCATATCAGCCTTGTTGTTGCCTAGGGAGATCGGGTCAGGGGTAGTTTGGTGTCCCCGGCAGTGCACAATGGCGACCTCGGTGGGTAGGCGTAGGGCCTCGGGGAGCCTGGCAATGAGCGGCCCATTTATGATAGGGGTGCATTTGGTAGTCAGGAATCCCCTTTCTTGCCAAATAACCAAGTGAGTGTGGGTTATGAGGTAAGCATATTTGGAATCAGTGTAAATAGTGACTCGCTGTCCCTTGGACAGGTGGAGCGCCCGGTTTAGAGCTATTAGCTCCACCTTCTGGGAGGTTGTCCCAGGAGGAAGAGGGGCTGCTCTGACAACCGCCTCAGAGGTAACTATGGCGTAGGTGGCGCAGCGCTGGCCATCTAGGGTCAGAAGGGAGCTGCCATCCACAAACAGGATGCGGTTAGGGTTAGTCAGGGGCTGATTGGAGAGTCCAGGGTAAGAGGGGGTAAAGTCCTCCAGAAGTTGAGAGCAAGAGTGAGAAGGGTCAGAGGTAGGTGAGGGTGCAGGCAGGAAAGTCACAGGGTTTACGCGGGGGGGGAGACAGACAAAGATATCTGAGGGTTTTCAACGAATAGCAAATGGAACAACTGCACCCGGGAGGGAGTCAGCTGGGCCAGAGACCAATGGCCAAGGAGGTCTGTGAGTCGGTGGGGGGATTAGACTATAAAAGGCTGTCCTAGGGTCAGTTTTAGGGCCTCCTTAGTGAGGGAGGCCACGGCAGCCAGTGCCCTGAGACAGGGTTGCCAACCCCAGGTGGTGGGGTCTAACTGTTTGGACAGGTAGGCCACTGCCCTATATGTAGGCCCAGTGGGTTGGGCCAGAAGGCCGGTGGCCGACCCAGAACGTTCATCCATGAAGAGATGGAATGGTTTAGTAGGGTCCAGGAGGGCAGAACTGGCCCCTTGATGAGGCAGTCTCGGGAGCGCGTCTGGGCCAGAATGGGAGGGGAGGTTGGGAAGTCCGGCAGAGACTCGGCTTGTGCCGGGGGTGGGGGCTCGACCTCAGAAAAGGCTGTTGGGGCCTGCGGGGGTGCTGGGGTCGCCGATTCCCCGGAGGGCTCAGGGGACGCCGGAGGTTGAGGAGGGGGCTGAGAAGGAGGAGGAGGGGGTAAGGTGGGAGCTCGAGTGGGGGGTACAGAAGGTCTTGGGACGGTTCAGAAAGAGAGGACTGAGGAGGAGGGTCTGGTTCCGCGGGTGCGGTAGGGGATGTGCGCGGAGTGGGGGGAGGGGCGCGAGCAAGGAGGACTTGAGAGGTCGAACACCAGGAGCACAAGGACTGCCGAGACCATAGGGTCCAGAAAGCTTGGACATAGGGAATTTCGGACCATTTGCCCTGATGTCTGCATAGATTGTCGAGATCTGTGAGCACCTGATAGTCAAATGTGCCCTGGGGAGGCCATTGCGATTGGTTGTCCAGTATGTATTGAGGCCAGGCAACGGTGCAATAATGTATAAGGCGTCGCCTGCGTAAGTCCTGGTCTAACTCCAGTGTACGGAGGTTGGCCAGAAGGCAGCCCAGGGGCGTTTTGGAGATGAATTTGGATTGGGAGGCGGCTCCCATGGTCCTCTTCACCGACCGACTCAGATTACGGAGGAGAGCGTCCCCTCGTCCATGCACTGGGTCACTGGAGGGACAGCAGTTCCCGCGGAATGAGGACGTCTCCCGATTCCTTGGGACTGGCGGGGCCACCAGGTGGCCGGAGGTCTGCCCAGGCACTGCCATGGCTAGGACCGGGTGACCTGGAAGTGGATCAGGGGCCAGGGAACACTCACCACAACAGGCTCCGAAGAAAGCCTTCTTGAGGTGGGCAGCGGGAGGTTGCGGTCCGCAGGTGAGGAGGGAGCCTCTGTGCCAGGGAAGGGCTCAACCTCTCTCCCAGGTTTGGACTTCCCACTCACTATCCTCCCTCCCCTCTTTCTGTGAGTCGCGGAACCTCGCCCGAGGGTGCTTGCAATAAAGTTCATCTCTCGGATCCATTTGCCTCCTAGCCTCTTTTCTTACCATCGCCGGCGGGAGCAACTTTACACTCCCTAGTTCATATTTGCGACTGCTGATTTTCTGCTTGTAGGGATTCAGCTATATATTCTTACATCTCAGGCTGATTTCGTCGGTGTTCAGAATGGTTTAGTAGGTATCCAGCTAAATTCAGGGGCCCAGTTGAAACGGAGTCCCCTATTCCTCTGCCATCTTGCCCCCTTCTCCCCAAGGGACTTTCTATAAGATACCAGAGACAATGCACCTCAAATATATCAAGGTCATAAAAAATAAGGAAAGTCTGAGAGAGTCACAGCCAAGGGAAGTCTAAGGAGATACGACCCTAAATTGAAGGTGATATCTCTTACAGGAAGCTGGAACAGAAAAAATAAGTAAAACTAGACTTTCTTTTAATAGGGACTTTAATGAATAATATTGTATCAGTATTTTTAAATTAGTTTTAAAGAATGTACCAAAGTAATGTAAATGATTAGCAATAGGATAAACTCAGCATAAGATTTGGTTTCCAGGAACTCTGAACTATCTTTGCAACATCTTTTGTATCTGAAATTATTTTTGAATAATTTATTTAAATAAAGAAACAGAAAATAAAAACAAAGTTTACCTGATCACTCTCGCATAGAAGTAAGGAGTCAGATCACAGTTTTATGTGTCAGTTTTATTCTCAAGACTGCCTTAGGGGAAATAACTGGTAATGTTTGAGTTATCACTTAATGCCATGCATGTTCAGAAATGACACTGCCTTTTAACTTTCCTTTACATACCCTCCCTGTATGATTTTTGTAGTTTTTAAAAAATCTCCGTGATTATTTTAATTAATTAATTAATGATTATTTTAAACTAGATTATAATTGTTTTTAAAAATTCAAACTCTCTACTGTATGCTTTTTTGAAATCATAACTATTATAGTTATTAAATTTTAGGATTAAAGAGAAATAATGAAAGTCATGAGATTGATGCTTGCAAAAATAATTAAAATTTATTAATGAAGTTATTAAATCATACACCAGTGTTGCATTATTAAAGGAGATACATGTTTCATTTTTACAGACACTGAGTCTATATGACAAAAAGTAAAATACATATTCACAATTATTTTTCTTTCATTGTTATTAGTATAACAAACCAATGAAAAAGCTAGATTGATATTTAGGCAGCTATTATATGAGGTAAGCATATTCAGAGGTCAAATAGTGAGACTATCAAATTTTTGTTTCACATTTTGCTTGGTGGTCATGTGTTTGGTACAATTATTCCAAGTACAGTTGACCTTTGAACAACATGGGAGTTAGGGACACTAACCTCTTGTGCAGTAGAAAATACACATATAACTTCTATTTTTCCAAAAATTTAACTATTAATAGCCTACTATTGACTGAAAGTCTTACCCATAACATAACTAGTCAATTAGCACATATTTTGTATGTTATATGTACTGTATGCTGTATTCTCACAGAAAGAAAGCTAAAGAAAAGAAAAAGTTGTTAAAATCTTAGGGGCACCTGGATGGCTTAGTTCGTTAAGTGTCTGCCTTTGTCTTAGTTCATGAGACAGAGGTTCTGGGATGGAGCCCCACGTTGGGTACCCCCCACCAAGGAGCCTGCTTCTTCCTCTCTCCCTGCTTGTGTGTTCTCTCTTTTTTTCTCCATCAAATTAATAAGTAAAATCTTAAAAAAAAAAAAAGAAAATCTTAAGAAAGAAAATCATAAGTACTATATTTATCAAAAAAATCTGTGTGTAAGTGAACCCATGTAGTTCAAATCCATGTTGTCCAAAGGTCAGCTGTACTATATCCTCTTCTAACTTCTAATTTTCCTGATGAAATTCCCATTATATGACTAATTGCTAAGTTCTTGAATTTAATCATACTGATTAATAGTACAAAGAATCCCTTCTATAAAGTTATTGAATTTAGAACAAATAGGATTTATTAATTGCTGGAATAATTTGCAATGATTAATTCTCCTATTTAGACAAAACAAAAATGATTTTAAAATAATTAGAAAATTTTTATTTTATAAAGAGTTCCTTTCCCAAGTCAATCTTTGTTTTATTTCAAAATATCAGTGGTATTTAATTAATGAATCCTGCTAACTAAAGTCTTTTGTTCTTAATATTCAAAAGTTCTCCCTTCTGCACTGTCTAATACAATCCCTATTATATGTTTAAAATTAAATTCACTTTCATTCTATAAAAGGACTTTCCTAATTGATTTTTACCATTTTTCTTTAGTTCTTCCATTTGTTTCTTACATTTTTTATTTTAATATTTAAAATTATATACTTTATACACACATATATACAATGGAATAAATGAGGCAAAAATTTCTACGTACCCTAATATATGTTTTTGTATTGAAATCACATATTTAGGGTAAAATTTTGACTTTTATTTGTTTCTAAACTAAACAAAGGCAAGAGGTTAGAGCCATTAAGCTTGGCCTTGAAGCAAATAGGACAAGGTTTTCAGGAGATTTTGTTTGAAAACTTAAAAAAAAATCTAAAATATCAAGTGCATTGAATCATTGTTCTTAATTTTGATTAAAGTATAATATGCACTAAAGAATGAATGTATCACAAAGATATAGATCAAAGGATTTTCAGGATGAAACATGCCTATTTAAGCAATATTGAGCTCCAGAATCCTAAAATTAGTACCACACCAAAGACATCCTTCATATTTCCTCTACTTTTCATCTCTCTTGAAGAGTAGGCCCTGTCTGATTTCTAAGAGCATAGAATAGTTTCACTTATTTTGTGACTCATATAAATGGAATCATACAATATGCGTTCTCTTGTGGCTGGTTATTTCACTCACTATTTTGTTTGTAAAATTCATCCATATCTTTATATTTTATATCATTCTTTCTCATTCTTGTATATTAATTATCCCAGCATTTGTATATATAGCACAAGTTATTTATGCAGGCTACTATTGATGTACTTTTGATAGGTTCTAGTTTTTTGACCACCATACTTAGTATTTCTATGAACGTTTTATTATGTGTCATTCAATAAAAATATGGAGACATTTCCACTGGGCCTATAAACTTGGATTGAAATTGCTCAATCGGAGTGTGTACAGTCAAGCTTAGTAAATACTTCAAAAGCAGGTTTCTAAGTGGAGACATGTTTACATATCTAACATCAATATATGAGCGTTCCAATTAGTCCATATCTTTATTAAACAGATGACCACTCCAAAATTTATTTTAGTCATATTGGTGTAGGTAATATGATATCAATTGAAGTTTTAATTTCCATTTCTTTAACTATAAAAGTTAAGCACCTTTTCATGTCTATTGGCTATCAAGAAGTGGCTGAGTTATTTGCCCAATATTAGCCAATATTGTATTGGCCAATATTGGGTCATCTTACTTTTACATCATTGGTTCAAAGTAGTTCTATATATTATGGATATAAACCCTTTATAATACATGTTTTGCAAATATATACTCTAAATATCCTAATGGCTTGTATTTTCATTGTTTTGATGAAAGTTTTTGATAAAGAGAATCTCTCAACTTCAAAGTGTGATTAAGTTTTTCTTTCAGATTTACAGATTTTCTTTTTATTTGAATAATCTTTGTCATTACGAAGATTATAAAGTTGATCTGTTTTTTTTTTTTCCAATAGCTTAATTTACCTCTGGCATTTAATATGAAATTCATTTGGAATATACAGTATGAACAGAGAAAAATGTACATCATTTCCATGTGGATATCCAATTGACTCAGAATGAGTTATTGAAAAGACTATTTGGTGTCTCCATTCTCTTTCTTCAACCATTGCCACATTCTCTTAATTTCTATAGTTTTATCATAGTTCAGGATATCTGGTAGTATAATCCCCTGTTTTCTTCTTCTTCAAATTGCCATAGGAGTGAAAGTTTGGATTGATTGTGTCAGAACTCAGTGTACCCTATCACCAGCACACCAACCATGCATCTAGTGAAAGCTTTTTTTTTTTTTTTTTTTTAAATAAATTATCTGGAATTTACCTAGGGAAATATAACAACTGGAGAACGATTTACCCATAAAACATACTAAACCTTTCAAAAAACAGCAATAATCTGTGGCTTTTGAGCTACAATCTCCCACCCTTCTCTCTCAGATTTTGCTTTGTAAATTCTATTCTGAACATGTGTGGCCAAGATGATGGTGCCTACTTTAACTCTCAACTCCAAATCTGGAGCTCTGGTTTCATCCACACAAATGCAAGCTACTTATGAAGTATTGTAGAAGCTCTACTCTGGGTGGCCATGGCCCAGCCCAACCATCCAGCTCCCATTCATAGGTCGAGGATTCTGCTCCAGGTAGGCAGACCTAGGATCTAGAAGATGTGATTTTCCCTGTCTCAGATTGCTCATGCCAAAATTTCATGCCAGGACTAGCAAGTTGAGAAGACCAGAGTATACTAGGCCCTCTTGTAGAGTGTAAAAGTCACATCAGAAGAAGTAGGCCATTATCCCAAACATCCAAACATCAAGGAATACATGTACTATCCATACTATCCAGGGGAAATTTGGCCATGAGAATAGCTATTCTTGAAGAGACTGACTTAATTTAGAACAAAATGTTTGTGAGTATGGGCATTGTCAAAAACAATGGAGATTTGGGTAGCAAGAAATTAAGAGGGAGCTAATAGTTCAGTGAACTGGGTAGCTATAAGCAATGACAGACCAGCCAGAACTTTAGCATAAAGAACCAGAGAAAGAGATAGCAAACGGACTTATCTTGAGAGCACGCTCATCCTTAAGAGTCTAAAAGAGTACATTTATGTAAGGCTTCACCTATTCAGTAGCAATCAGATAATGACTGGTAGAATGGTAGATCTGAAGCCTTTTTAAAGCCACATATGTTTCCATGGATGAGTGTGGCAATGTTTTCACCATCTGAGGAGCAACCAAGAAAAGAACTTTAGTGGTACTGGTTGGTCCCTAGAGGAATACAGGACAAAATCACAATTTCCCTGAATGGTGAAAGCAGTTTTCAAATCACACACACACACACACACACACACACCCAATAGTAGAGTGAAAATCTGAATCAAAGGTCTTGAGTACAAGCTATTTTATTTTATTCATTATTATTATTATTATTCTTAATTCCAGTATAATTAACATGCAGCATTTTATTAGTTTCAGGTATACAGTATAGTGATTCAACAATTCTATACAGTGCTCATTACAGTAAGTATACTCTTGGTCCCCTTCACTTATTTTACCCAACCCCCTCCCACCTCCCCTCTGGCAACCACCAGTTGTTTGTTCTCTATATTTAGGAGTCTGTTTTTCTAGTTTGTGGTTTTTTTTCCCTTTTGTTCATTTGTTTTGTTTCTTAAAATCCACATATGAATGAAATCATAGAAGACATACAAATAGGCAGCAAACACATGGAAACATGTTCAACATTACTAATCATCAGGGAAATGCAAATCAAACCCAAAATGAGATATCACCTCACACCTGTCAGAATAGTTAAATCAAAAACACAACACAACACGTGTTGGTGAAGATGTGGAGAAAAAGTAACCCTTGTGCTTTGATGGTAGAAATGCAAACTGGTACAACCACTATGAAAATAGTATGGAGACTCCTCAAAAAAATTAAAAAGAGAATTGCCATATTATCCAATAATTTTGCTACTGGGTATTGTTCAAAGAAAACAAAAAACACTAGTTTAAAAAGATATATGCATCCCTATTTTGTAATGCAACATTATTTACAGTAGCTAAGATGTCCATCTTAACCTAAGCTAGATGAATGGATAAAGAAGATGTGGCATATATATATATATATATATATATATATATATTCTCAGCAATAACAAAGAATGGCATTTTGCTATTTGAAACAGCATGGATAGGTCTAGAGAGTTTAATGCTATGTGAAAAAAGTCAGCCAGAGAAAGGCACAAACTATTTTAACTTAATGGCTTATGCTGACTTAGATGCCAGAATTAGCAAAGAATTCAAAACAACTATTATAAATCTGTTCCAAGAACTAAAAGAAACTACTTTTATGAATAGATAAAAATATAATAAGAACTCATCAAATAGAGAATAGTGATTAAAGATAAGTATTATCAAAAAGAGCTATATGTAAATTCCAGAACTAAAAAGTCAATAAACCCAGTGAAAAATCCCTGGAAGAATGTAACAGTAGATTTGAGTTTGTAGAAAAAATTAAGTGAACTTGAATATGTATCAATAGAGGGTATATAATATGAACAAAAGAAATAATAAAAAATGAAGAAAAATAAATAATGCAACTAAAAAATGTAGGGCACCATGAAATGCCCCAGTATACCATGGTGAGAGCTTCAGAAGCAGATGAGAAAAAGAAAGTTGGGAAAAACAGATATTCAAAGTAATAATGATTGAAAACTCTCCAAATTTTAAGAAAAACATTAATCTACATATACAAGAAATTTAGTGAATGCCACATGAAATAAACACAAAAGATCCATCTGCAGAAACATCATACTAAATGAAAAGTGTATGAAAAAAGTGTATCAAAGTCATACTAAATAATAGTTAAAGATAATAGAGAAAATCTTGAAAGCAACAAGAGAAAAATGATTTATCAGATATAAGGAAAGCACAAGTTTGACAGCAGACTTCTCATCAGAAAAAAAATTCAGAAGGCAGTGAAATGACATATTGAGCATGCTGACAGAAAATAAAAATCAAATAAAAATACTACAGCCAGCTAAGATACCCCCTCAAAACCCAAGGATAAACAATGATGTCTCAGATTTAAAAACACCAGACAGCAATTCATTTCCACGTGAAAACAAAAACAAAACAAAACAAAACACAAAGAATACCACTAAAGGTAATTATTTAGATAATAAAAGATGGTCTAGCTACATATTTTTTCCTCCTTTATATTTTGATTTAAAAATCATTTGCATAAAACATTAATTATAAAGTTCTATTTTTGAACCAATAACATAGAAATGTAATATATTTGACAATAACAAAACAAAAAAGGAAGGTAGGACAGAAGCTGTATTAGAATGAGGATAGACATCATTTCAAATACACAGGAAAAAAAAATGAAGAAATCCAGAAATGGAAATAATATTTATCAGTCACCTCTGGCATGTGCACTAACATTTTTATGGCCACCAAACTAAAACTTAAGATGTGGGAGGATTTACTGGGTTTGGGCAACTGCCTTCGGCTCAGGTCATGATCTTGGAATTTTGGGATCGAGTCCTGCATCAGGCTCCCAGGCCCATGGGGAGCCCACTTCTCCCTCTAACCTTCTCAGCTCTCATGCTCTCTCTCACTCTCAAATAAATAAATAAAATCTTAATTAAAAAAAAGGATTTACTGGGTTTATTTTCTGACCTTATAAATTTGTTCTCTTCTTCCTTATAGTACATATGAACTTGTTTGCTTTTCTTCCTCGGGTTATTTTGGTCACTTTTTTAAAATGGAAAATAAACATAAAAATAAAAGAATCAACCAAAATGGCAGCAAGTTTACCTTCTTTTTCAGGGGTTGGTGGGGGGGGGGGGAAGACAGCTGTCAGCCCTAACTCCATGTCCTTTCTTGTCAGTTTAGCAGCATTGACATTTATTGTTTTAGATCCCCCTTGTGTTATAAGTCTGACAATCACTTTTCTAAAAAGGACAAATGGAGCTACGTCATATGAATGTAGATGTATTTTGAACCACATTCTGTGCCATCTTTCACTTCATCAATATCAGATATGGTCATACCAAAATGGTAGTCTGTATCCCAGCACTGAAGTGAGTCTAATGAATAGTAGAATGTTCTCTTAAAAAGTGAATTCCTTTTTTTTTTAATTTCATTCTGAACTCTTCTATATAGGATATCTTAGAGAATACATTTTACATATGTAGAACCATGCATACCACAGTTACTAAAACAATAATTTTGGGTATTTATTTCCTTGTTGCAACTTTAAGTTGTACTTTTTGTCCCTTGACCAAAAATCTCCCTATGTTGTTCATCATGGTTATTACAGCTCTTTTCATAACAGTAGCCCAACCCATTCATGGGATCTGTCTGCACATACACATGGTATCTATCCTGCACATACACTTCTTCTGGACACTGATAATATGTCCCATTGCACCACTCTGGAAAGTCACATCCTTTGTCTTCTTTTCTACGATTTCATCTGATGGCATGAACTTGCAGTCTTTGCAACAAAACCCCAAAGCATAATCAGCCTCAGGACTCAGAGGGCAGTTTGAAAGAATACATACCTTTAACACAAGGCTCTGAGGATCTGATCTCTCCTTAGAGAGATCTCTTCAGTCTCCTTTCCTTCAACTACACCATTCCCACTGTGCTGTAGAAAGATGTCCCCTGGATTTTAAGAGTTGTACATACATCCTTTTTATGCAATGGTGTTATAAAATAAACATAACTGTATTTGCTGAATCTACTGGTCTTTAACTTTGTTCGATACATTATACACACTTTTTACAAATATGTATGCATTTTTTCAACGTTTCATACCCAAACTATGACTGAGTTCATGAATCACTATGAATGCAAAATCTCTCAAATTGACCCCTCTGATTTTCAAACACACAATCAACTTGATGCTTATATATCCCTGCACACGTGATACTCAAAGTAACACCAAAATTTTTATTTACAAAAAGATGAGAAACATCAAGATGTAGGAGAATTAAAGCTTATTATATTTGAAGTGCAAAAATCCCTCAGTAGCTGCTCTTTGTCATCTGTTTACATGGGGTTTTCTTGACTCTAGATCGCAACCCCCAATAAAACCACATCAGTTGCCAGTGAATCAAAATAAGAATCGGCTATACTGATTACAATGCAGATTTCCTCTTGTACCTTTGAAATAATACTTTCTGAATAAAGGAATCAATTGTGGTCCTCCACCACTGTCAGTTTAATAAAATACACGTGGTTCTACCATCCCTCATAAGAATTGTCTCAGAGGGGAATTACCACCCTCATAAAACTTCAATTGTTGTTCTGCTTCTGTTAAGGTATATCTTGGGGGTGGAAAATTTGTCTCCTTACTGTCAGTCTTACACTCCAGATGTTTATATGTAGTAAAAAGCCTTTTGGGCTTGATTTCAAAAGCAATATCATTTATCTATAACATTTCTCAAAAGTCACCAATACAGGAGCCAAGGGCAACCAAGGATTTCAGGTCCATCTTCACATAACGACAACAGTAGCATTCATATTGGACCAAAGGCTGGGCATTGAGACAACCTTGGTCTGTGTAAGTGAGCATGGGGAGGTGTCTAGACAGCAAAATCTTCTTAACTTTCATATGGAGAATATGTTTCAGGCCCCCAAAACACAGACTATAAGAATGCCATCCTAGAGACTTCATACCTCTACCATTTCCAGTTACCTTTAAGGGAATTATGACTTCTGACTCCCAGAAGGCAGAGGAGGAGAACTTAGAACTTAGTTTTGTCTGGCCCCTGGATAGATACCAAGTCATTCTGAACACCTGGGAACTCAACCAGAGATCTAAGAAAATAATTGATGCAATTCTACAAGTAGAAAAAAGAGGAAAGTTTCACTGAAAGTTACCACTTTCAGAAAGGTAGGAGGTGTGAAGAAGTGAATCCAAGGCAATATATTGGAAGATAAACTGTGGGAAGGAGGAAGCCTCAATAAGCCAGCTACCAGAAAGTGATGTAATAGCAGAGCATAAAATTGGAACTTTGAGAATTCTGCTCTCATGAGGGACATCTCTGCCTAAAAGGTATTCAGGTGGTGAAACAAGGTGGAATCCTAGGTGGGACAGTGTGGTCTCAGGATCCCTGCAGTCATGGAAAGAATAGGGGTGTCTGAGGGTAGCATAATTCCCAGGCATCAGAGTGGGGAAGCTGGCTGCAATCAGCAAGCCCAGGAGTGGGCTCTTAGCTTGGTGTTGCTATAAACCATAAACCGTGGCATGGTCAGGCAAATGCTCACCAAGCACAGGCCCAGCAATTGGCAGAACCATAGTGAGACTCCCCTTCCTCCATACCCTGGGGGAGTGTGTGAGTGCACACTGCAGGAGTCTGTAGGATTTGAAGACTTGAGATGGGGTCATGTTCCTGAGATAGAAACACTGTCATAGGCTGGGTGAGCGTGGAGTGTGGACAGAGATCAGCCAGACAGGAGTGATTGTCTGCTTTACCCTGAGGGTGGACTGAGGAGTGGGGAACATGAGCCTTTGATTCCGGGGCTGGAGATTGAGAGGGTGTCATTTTCATTCTCCTCCTCAAAAGCAGAACGGAAAGCTTTCAGGGAACAAAAGCCACATAGAGCAATCTGGAGCCTGGACCCTGTCAAAAGTGGTGTAGTTCTACCTGGCGTAAAGACACTTAAAACAACACAATAGGCCCCTCCCCTGAAGATCAGCAAGAACATCTTGCTAAGAACAAGTTTACAGAGAACCATAATTTCCAGTGCTATGCAAAAATTTATATAGAATTCATGTTTGTTTTTCTCATGAATCTATAGTCTTTCAATTTTAATTTTTTCTCTTTCTTTTTCAACCAATTATTTTACCAACTCTTTTTTAAGACTTTTAAAATTTTCATTTTTACAGTTATATTCTATCCTTTCATTGTATTTGATCTTATTTTTATACATTTATAAGTTTTTCTTTCTTTACAATTTGGATCCAGTTTTCTAACAAATAGAACAAAATAACACAGGATCCACTGTATTGCTCTATTCTGTTCATGTGTCTGACTATAGTCTCTCTCTTTTTAAGAATTTTATTTACTTATTTATTTATTTTGGTTTTAGGTCTCTTCTGGTTTGCTTAGTGTATATTTCTTTGGGGTTGTTGTCATTTTAGTATTTTGTTCTCTTGTTCATTTATTCTTCTGTGAACAGAATGAAAGATGGAAAAACTCCTCAAAAAGAAGAGCCAGTACTGACTGCCAGGGCCCTAATCAGTATGGATATAAGTAAGATGCTGGAACTAGATTTCAGAATAATGATTATAAAGATACTTCTCCCTTTCTGGAAAAATAAAAGAGCTAAACTCTAATCAAGTCAAAATTTAAAAGGCCGTTAATGAGATGCAATAAAAAATGGAGGCTCTAACTTCTAGGATAAACGAGGCAGAAGAGAGAATTAATGATATAGAAGACAAAATGATGGAGTATAAGGAAGCTGAAGAAAAGATAAACAGCTATTGGATCATGGGGAGAGAATTAGAGAGATAAGTGATACTATAAAGCCGAACAACACTAGAATACCTGGGATCCCAGAACAAAAGAAGAGAGGGGAGCAGAAGGTATAGTGGAGAAAATTATAGCAGAGAAATTCCCTATCTGGGAAAGGAAACAAGCATTCAAATCCAGCATACACAGAGAACCCCACTCAAAATCAATAAAAACAGGTCAATACCTTGACATATAATAGTGAAGCTTGCAAATCTCAGAGACAAAGAGAAAATTCTGAAAGCAGCTTGGGAAAAGAGGTCCATGATACACAAGGAGAGGTATATTAGACTGGCAGCAGACCTACCCACAGAGGCCTGGCAGGCCAGAAAGGACTAGAATGATGTATTCAGGGTGCAACAGGAGAAAAATATATGGCCAAGAATACTTTATCCAGCAAGGCTGTCGTTCAAAGTAGAAGGAGAGATAAAATGCTTCCAGGACAAACAGAACTAAAAGAATTTGTGATCACAAACTAGCCTTGTAAGAAATATTAAAGGCAATCCATTAAGTGAAGAGAGAGCCCAAAAGTAACATAGACCAGAGAGGAATAGAGATAATATACAGAAACACTGACTTCACAAGTAATACAATGGCACTAAATTCTTATCTTTCAGTAGTTACTCAAAAAGTAAACGGGCTGAATGCTCCAATCCAAAGACACAGAGTATCAAATCGGCTAAAAAGAGCAAGACCTATCCATATGCTGCCTACAAGAGACTCATTTTATACTCAAAAACACCTCCAGATTCAAACTGAGGTGTAAGAAAACCATTTACCATGGGAATGGACACACACACACACACACACACACACGCAAAAACTGAGGTGACAATCCTCATTACAAAGAGAATGGTAATTAACTATAGGTCGATAATTACTAAACCTAGTGAATGGACATATATGGTTTCATTATACAGCTCTCTAAATATATAAATATCTGTGAACATTTCCACAACCAATATTTAAAACAAAAAGGTCTTGGGGAAAAAAATGAACATAAATGTTGGCTTTCTGGGGGTATTTCAATTTGTATGTTGACTTGACATAAATATTCATAATTTTTCCATTGAATTTCAAGTGATAAGTTATTTGGTCCCACTCCTCAAGAGATGTATATATGAGAAACAGTCATAAATTATATCGCAAACTCTTTCACGGTAGGTCACACATACTACCCCACAGCACAATTATTTCTTTACTGTTTTTTCCCCCATGTTTTTCTCTCCAATTCTGTCAAACTGCAAAGCATTAATTGCAAGGTCTCAATAATTAGTATCCACTGTAATGCTTGGTTAGTTCAATTAACAATAAACAATGATGGAGTCTGAATGGGAAATATTTTGAGGTGAGAGATATTACCAAACTGTGTTTACAATTGATTTCATTCCTAAGAAAAATAAAGTATGAAGTCCTGTGGCCATATAAAATATAAAATAAATTAAATGAATTAGGAAATAGTTGGAGATTGAGGGACAAAAAGATGTGGCTTTAGTACTTATGAGGAAATTAATAAATCCAAGAAGGAAAGAGAAAAACTGGGAAAGGTGAGATTATTTTTCTGAGACAAAAGCATTAGACTCTCTACATTTTTAAAGAGATCAACCTTCAAATATATTTACCTCAGATTTGTGAAAATGAAATACCCGTACTAACTAGCACATTAGCTAGAATACTCTTTTGTTACATTCTTTCTTCATTAAAGAATTAATAAAACCGCATAATGGTGCAGACAGTACTAAACACTTGGTAAAAATAAATGAATTATGTAGGCTTAAATAAGTTAATGGCCAACAGCCAAATTTGGGTAGAGTAGTTGGGATATGAATAGACTTGAAGGGCTTGTAAAATTGTATTCCATATTTTACATATAATGTGCCTATTTTATTTTTGTAGAGAGGATCCAATCTCTATTAGGTTATAAAGATATGAGATTATTTAAGGTAATAACAGTAAGCACGTCTGGTCCAGTTAAAAAAAAGGAAACAGAGGAAAGAGAAGTCTGTTATGAGAGATCTAAAACACACTGATCAAATATCCCTTCTCATAGAAGGTAATATAAAAATGAAAATGCCTGATTCAGCCCCTATAACCTCCTGAATGCTTTATTAATGTCTGCTTACTTTTTCTACCTTGATTCAGTATGCCTTGACCTCTTTTCTCTCTGGGATAATTTTCCCGTCTCTTTCATAAAAAGCAACAACAACTGCCTTTCTACTCACACTTCTTAATGAAGAACTATTTGTTCTTAATTCTACTTAATTCTACTAAAACTTATATCTCAACAATTTTGAAGACCTGCAGAGGGGAAGATTCTCTTTGTCAGAATCCCCATGTGCCAAACATACTAGATACTTCTTCATAGTTTTCTTTGATTGCCAAATTTGCTTCCAAAAGTCTAAACTTGGTAGCCATCTCATTAAATCACTATTTCCCTTTTTAATATACTTTTACGCCCCTAAGAATTTCATCTCTGATTTATAAATTTCTTTTCCACAATCTTATCCATATTCTTTGTTTAGCAAGCAAGTGGACAACCTATATAACATTCAGGGTGTTTTGTTTTGTTTTGTTTTGTTTTTACCTTTACAACTCACCTTCAACCTGCGGCCATGACCTGTATTGCATTATCACTCTTAACCATCCTGGCTCTTCCATCTTAAACAGACCACAATTTTTATTTTTATTTTTATTTTTTTTAAAGATTTTATTTATTTATTTGTCAGAGAGAGAGAGAGAGCAAGAGCGAGAGCGAGCACAGGCAGACAGAATGGCAGGCAGAGGCAGAGGGAGAAGCAGGCTCCCTGCCAAGCAAGGAGCCTGATGTGGGACTCGATCCCAGGATGCTGGGATCATGACCTGAGCTGAAGGCAGCTGCTTAACCAACTGAGCCACCCAGGCGTCCCACAATTTTTATTTTTAATCTAAAATTATTCCTCAAATTCATAGAGGACTCAAATAACTATTCTTTCTATTTTATTCCATTTTTTCAATAACACATTCTTCTCTCTTCCATTCTCATGTAGCCTTGTTCTGAACTCCATTAATCCAACCATTATTTGTCTTGCTTCTCAATCTAAAATGAATGGATTCCTCCACTACTACAACAAACTGCTATCACTAATGTGGAAAATGTCATACTCTGTTTAGGAGGATGCTTAAAAGAAAGAAACACAATCAGAATCAGAAGGAGATACCCTGACTTCCCAGTCAAAAGATTGACATTATGAATAGATGTTTATTTCAAAGATTCTTATTTATTATTATGTCTTTTGTTGTCCACAAGTTTAACTTTCTGAATTTCTTCATTAATGCACAGAGCACTTCACTGAAATTCTACATTATTCTTGTTTTCACAAGGTGTTAGCGTTGACTTTCAATCATGGTTGTTTAAATGTTTAAACCAAGAATTCCTCATTGCCCTTATTTAATACAGAATTAAATATTTATATTAAACTTTGCTATCAGGTTGCAGATAGGAAGAAAGGACTTGTTTCAAGCTAAATATTATCCTCATTATTAAGGTGAAAAGAACACATAGTTTATGTAAGTACTGTCCAGGTACTAATGGGTAGGCATGACACAAAATTTCAAGAAAAATAGAAAATAACTCAAGATCACAATATGAAGCCTCTGAGGATACACATCTCTAAATTGTAAGTAAAATCCCAATTTGTTCTTTTTGTTTTTATGATATGCATTTGTTCCATACTTGCTAAAGAGTCCTGAATATCATTGTGATGGAAAAGGATTACTAACAAATAATATTGTATTCTTGTAAAGAAATATAACCTATATAAAACTTTGTCAGAATTTATTCCTTACACCTCAATTTGGGATCAGATAACAAGAGGAGAAGAGATGTCAAAGAACCTTCGAGTCAGACTCTTTGTCCTCATTAATTTTTGTATTTGATGATTCCAGAAGCCAAAGTTTCTGATAGTGCGTTTTCCTTAATAAGTGTAATATTTCCAACTAATAGTTTAGTGACTTCAGATTACACTGCCAGACTTCCTATGCAACTTGTATAAATGCCTTTTCCTTCCCAGTCTCTTCAAATTCATCAATATCTGTACCCTCATTACAACCTCCCTCTTATTCTCATTCATAGCCTAAATCACTGTTTTCTAAACCAAAACAACTTCCTAAAACACATTTTTGTGGATCTCAATGAAATAAAGTACAACCAAATAGGCTATATTAAAGGGAATGAATCCTAAACAAGATACGAACACTCGGCTAGAAAGAATCCTATTATATGTGTATATGTGCATGTGCGTGTGGTTTGTGCATATAGTCATGCATGCACAAACAGTGGGTGCTTCTCTCCTTTACAGCTAAACTTCTTAAATGAATTACTAATAGAAAAATTAGTGAGGTTTTCATGATCTTCTCTAAGTATAGCTCTTAGCTTACAGTTTCTATCACCACTGCTATGTACATAAAATTTTATTGGAGATCTCACATGACAAAGGGAAATATAAATATCTTACCTTGTACCTCTCATTTGATTAAGATCAAGATTTAGCTTCCTAGCAACAAGACTTTCTCAGTTTCACACACCATGGCAGCTTCCTAAAGTCCCTCCCAGCTGTGGCTTCACCACCTGCGTCCAAGCTTTACTTCTTTGCAATACGAATAAATCCAACTAGCTTTCTTACCTTCATCTTACTAATATGCTTATTTAAGCATTTCAGTTTCAGTATTTTCACTCATACTTTTCTCCTATTCCCAGATTGTTTCCTTAACAATAAATCATATTATAGAACACTTGAAGGTTTAGAAAGAAGGTTTGCCCCCAGTATCAAAACTTCTCTAAAGAAAACAGACATCAATAGTCATCTCTACATCTCTTTTTAATATCAAATATCTCAGAGACTTTAAGTATCTATACACACAAATATGCTTCACTTCTAAGGGAGAACTGTTGAATTGTCAGCAAGAAAAAAAAATCAGATGAAAAGAGAGATGAACAAAAAAAGTAGTGCGGGAGTAAATTTAATCAGTAAATGGACTAGCTATCAGTTAAAAATGATAATCTGGGAAGTCTGTGTTTAGCAGTTTGGTTGGGATAAATCACAGAAACAAACTTAGCTATAACCTTTGAGAGTTCAGCTTTAGGGTAAGGGGGGGGATTTTCTCTGATATTGTTTGCCAGTATGATTGGACAGTGTCTTTCCTTTACACTTCCATCTCAATAAGTATAGATCTGTTCCTTTTCCTTACTTGGACTTTCTCATTTTTCCACAGCTTTGGTCACAACCCATTCACAAAGGACAAAATTGGACCATGAAGGTTTTAATCTCTTTGGCTTAATTTAATGGCTCTATAGGAACATACAATTACCTATATATTAGGTGGGTAGGAGTGTTACATGCATGAGAATATCAATATGCACTGTGCAAAAAATTTGGCTCTATCCAATTTTTTATATACTCTATCCTTAATCAGATGGGTAAGACTAAGGGTTAATTTGACTAACTTTGTTTAATAACATGGTTTTCTTTTTATAATTGATTGTTTATTTCATCTTGTTTGCAAGCCTTTAACCAAGTATAAGAGAAGTATTAGTTATTTTTTGTTTTGGTGACCAATAAATAGTTGAGAAATATTCACTTATTTAGGATTTTTAAAAAATATTTTATTTTAGGGAGTGTGTGTGAGCAGGGGAAGGGACAAAAGGGGAGAGAGAAGAAGGGAATCCCAAGCAGACTCAACACTGAGCATGGAGCCATGGTGGGACTGGAACTCACAACCCTGAGATCATGACCTTAGCCAACACCAAGAGGTGGATGCTTAACCAACTGAGCCACCCAGGTACCCCAAGCCTATTTAACCATTGATTTAATATGTGTCCCTTCAGTCTTTATAATTTGTTTCATTTTGGTGGGGACAGTCACAGAAATCATGTATCATATATTTTGATCTAGGAACTTTGGACCAGAGTAAAACCTCAATACAGAGAGATAAAATCTAGTGTCTTGGGTCACTCTTGTTAAGTAATTATGTGGCTCTTAATAAATGTGAGTTAATGAAAGAGTTATGTAAGTACTTAAAATGACCACCTGTCCATATACAGAACACATTTTTATGTGATAAACATAAGAAGCCCTTTTGACTAGTTAAGGAGTATATTGGAGGAGTTTTATACTGAGAAGGAGATAAAAATGTTTGCTTATGGCCACAGTAAGAATAATTACCTATATTTAATAGGTTTGGTTATGGAGGAAAAAAATCAATCTGGAGGAAGTTGAATAAATCATGTAATCGTTTTTTATGGTTTCCTAAAAAAAAAATTGGGCTCTAATTTCCATAATTAATTTCTTGTCCCTTTATTTTCTGATGTCTTCGGGTTTCTTTGAAGACCATGGAAATTATTAATCATCAGATAATTTTAGGGATATATATATATACATATATATATATATGTATATATATATCTATCACCTCTTCTTTATCCACCCATCCATCCATCCATCCATCCATCCACTGATGGACACTTAAGTTATTTACATGTTTAACTTATTGTAATTAATGCTGCAATGAATACGGGAATGCAAATATCTCTTTGACGTAGTGTTTTTGTTTCCTTTGGATAAATATAAGTGTGCCTTAGAGATCTTCTGGGTTCAGTTTCAAACCATCACAGTAAAGAATATATCACAATAAATTAAGTCAAATGAATTTTTTGGTTTCCTGGTACCTATGTCTACAATATCCTATAACCTATTTAAAGTGTGCAGTAGCATCATGTCTAAAGAAAATAATGTATATACCTTACTTTGAAA
Source organism: Lontra canadensis (assembly GCF_010015895.1). Classification (NCBI taxonomy): domain Eukaryota; kingdom Metazoa; phylum Chordata; class Mammalia; order Carnivora; family Mustelidae; genus Lontra; species Lontra canadensis. The sequence goes on from NW_022631733.1 coordinate 21,528, forward strand.
ATACTATATTGCTAAAAAACACTAAGCATCATATACCTTTCAGTAAGCAGAAATTTTTTTGTTGGCAACCATGTTTAATGTAATATTCTAAGTCCTTTGTTATTCACCAGAATTAGATTCCATCTTAACAAACCAATTTCTTTGCTCATCCATAAGAAGCAACTCCTCATCTCTTAATGTTTTATCATGAGATTACAGCAATTTGAATATTACAGTAATGAAAAAGTTTGAAATATTGTGAACTTTTCCACAAATGTGACATAGAGACATGAAGTGAACATATTCTGTTGGAAAATTGATGCCTATATTCTTGCTTGACTCAGGGTTTTCACAGCTTTGAATTTGTAAAACACACAGTATCTACAAAGTGCAATAAAGCAATGTGCACCAAAACAAGTCATACATATACTCAGAAGTGGAATTGCTAGATGAAATAGTAGTTCTATATTAATTTTTTTTTTAATTTTTATAATTTTATTTTTTATAAACATATATATATATATATATTTTTTCCCCCCCCAGGGGTACAGGTCTGTGAATCTCCACGTTTACAAACTTCACAGCACTCACCATAGCACATACCCTACCCAATGTCCATAACCTCCCCCCCCAACCCCCCTCTGCCCAGCAACCCTCAGTTTGTTTTGTGAGATTAAGAGTCTATATTAATTTTTTAAAGAACTTTATGCTGTTTTCTATGGTAACTGCATCAATTTACATTCCCACCAACAGTCAGGAGGTTTGCCCTTCATACACATTCTTGCCAACAATTTCTTTTCTTTCTGATAATAGTCATTCTAACAGATGTAAGTTGATACTCATTATGGTTTTGATTTGCATTTCCCTGATGATTAGTGATATTGAGCACATTTTCATGTGCCTTTTGGCCATCTGTATGTTTTATTTGGAAAAATACTCACTCTGCTTAATTTTTAAATGATTATTAATTTTTGTAATTGTTTGAGTTCTTTATATATTTTGGATTTTACTCCTTATCAAATACTTGATTTGCAAATATATTCTCTCATTTGGTAGCTTGCTTTTTTTTTATTTTATTGGTTTCCTTTACTGTAGAGAATCTTAATTAATTTTATCCCATTTGTTTAATTTGCTTTTGTTGCCTTTGCTTTTGTTGTCCACAACCCCCCCAAAAAAATCACTGCCAAGATCAATGTCAAAAAGCCTACCCTCATGTTTTTTTCTAAAAATTTTATGGTTACAAGTCTTACATTCCAGTCTTCAATCTATTTTGAATTTATTTTTATGTATGGCATAAAATAGTTATTCAGTTTTATTCTTTTGCATGTGACTGTCCCACTTTTGCCAGCATCATTCATTGATGAGATTATCCTTTCTCCATTGTATATTCTTGGCTATTTGTCATAGATTAATTGACCATTTATCTACGGATTTACTTCTGTGTTATTTTGTCCTATTGATCTGTGTATGTTTTAATGACAATATCATACTGTCTTTATTACTATAGTTTTGTAATATGATTTGAAATCAGGAACTGTGATGCTTCCAGGTTTGTTCTTCTTTTTCAAGATTGTTTTGGATATTTGGAGTCTTTTGTGGTTCTATACAAATTTTAGGAATGTTTGTTTCTGTGAAAAATGTCATTCAAATTTTGATAAATGTTGTGTTGACTCTGTGTTGCTTTGGATAGTATGTTAATTTTTAAAAAGATTTTATTTATTTATTTGACAGACAGAGATCACAAGTAGGCAGAGAGGCAGGTAGAGAGAGAGAGAGAAGGAAGCAGGCTCCCCACTGAGCAGAGACCCCGATGCGGGATTCCATCCGAGGACCCTGGGATCATGACCTGAGCCAAACACAGAGGCTTTAACCCACTGAGCCACCCAGGTGCCCCGATAATTTGTTAATTTTAACAATATTAATTCTTCCAATCCATGAGTACAAAATATCTTTCAATTTGTGTCTTCTTCAATTTCTTTCATTGATATTCCATAGTTTTCCATATACAAGTCTTTCACCTTCTTGGTTAAATTTATTTCTAAGTAAAGTTATTTTTATATGGCTCATTTAAAATGTTTCTTCAGATAGCTATTATTTCATTGAAGAAAAATTATTTTTGCATGTTGATTTTGTGTTCTGTAATTTTACTAGTTTATTAGTTTTAATAGTTTTTTAATAAAGTTCTTAACATTTTCTGCAGATAATGTTATGATATATGCAAATAGAGACAATTTTACTTGTCCTTTTTAAAATTTGAATGCCTTTATTTCTTTTTCTTGGTAAATTGTTCTGACTAGTATTTCCGGTATTATGTTGAATAGAAATAGTGAGAGTGGGCATTCTTGTCTATTCCTGATGATTGAGGAAGAACTTTCAGCTTTTCCCCATTGACTAGGATATTAGCTGTGGGCTTGCCATACTGTTGAGTTATGTTCCTTTTAAATCCACTTTGTTGAGAGCTTTCATCATGAATGGATGTTGAATTTTATCAGGTTTAATTATTTGCATATATTGAACCATCCTTGCATTCCACGATAATCTAATTTGATCATGGCAATGCCTTTTAATGTGCTATTGAATTCAGTTTGGTGGTATTTTGTTGAGAATTTTTATATTTATGTTCATCAGAGATATTAGCCTGTAATTTGCTTTTTTGTATGTGTATGTGATGTCCTTAAATATGATATACCACATTAACAAAATAATGGACAAAATCTTATGATCATCTCAATAGATGCAAACTTTCTGTTTTTTAAATTCAGATTCCTTCACAAAATGAGTTGAGTGGGTGCTGGGCTATAGCTTTAATTAGATTGAGTTCACATGCAGTTAGCTCAACTACCAATCTCTTGCAAAGGACTGAATTTATCAACTGATCTCATTGATGTTTGAGTTAGAGGTGGATGGGTTCTGGTTTTAAAACGTTCTCGTTTACTTTTCATTTAACTTCAGCAGCGCCTAGGAATTCAAGCACTGTGGGAATGTGAACTCTGTCCACTTATCAAAAGTGTTTTTTGGCTGCTGATTTCTTAGCAATTTTGGGGGTAGGATGTAGGTCTAAGTCACATATATTTCTGTAACTGGAGTTCTTGTAAACCCAAATCTGTTCCTCTAGCTTGTAGCGTTGGCAAAGTCTCAATTGGTTCCTTTCCTTTTTTTTTTTTTTTTTTTTAAGATATCATTGACATATAACATTAGTTTAAGAGTACAACATAATGATTTGATATGTATATATTGCAAAATGTTATGTTTGATGCTGCTATAAATAAAACTATTTTTTTATTTCATTTCTTTATCCTTTGTTGCTGATAGCTAGAAATTGAGCATGGAAACTGACCTTTTAAATAAGAACCTTCCTCTATTAACTTAATAATTCTAATACTTTGTATTCTCTAGGTATAATTTCTTCCATTCACATCATTTTATCATTTTACTTGTATTTCTCATATTATTCTGTATAGCACATCCAGTAAGAAATGACGAGGAGGTGCCATTTCTGTTTCCTCATCAATGTCCTTAGAAAGTCTTACCTAATTCCATTACATATGATGTTTCCTATAGGTATTTTTTGGTATTTTTTTTCTAGAGAAACTTGATTATATTTTTATATAATTTATATAATTTTGTATTAGGAAAACCCCCTTGGAACCTGCTTCTCCCTCTCCCTTTGCCCCAGCCCCCACTTGAACTCTCTCTAATAAACAAATAAAATCTTAAAAAATATATTAGATTAACTCTTAGAAAATAAATTGCTTTGCCAATTTTGCCCAGTCATGTTTGGGAATTAAGTTACCCTAAGACTCATAAGGAGGGTTTTGAGCTATTCTTTTTTTCCCTTTAAAGTTCTTATAAAATTAATGGCATATATTTCTTATGTTTTTGTAATATTTGACTGAAAAAGTTATCTGGGACTGGCCAATTCTTTGAACACCAGTTCAATCTCTTTCATATTTATTTCTAATGTTGACTTGGTAATTAAGATTGTTCAGTAAATTTATTTATCCAATTCATCAAGTATATTGGCAAAATATTTCCTAAGTTTTCATTATATATGCTCTTTTGTGAAATCCCCTTTTCATTTCTGCTCATGGTAACCTGTATTTTCTCTATTTTCTTCATGAGTCAAATGAAGGTTTCACAATATTTTAATTCTATGAATCAAATTTTATCTTTGCTATTTTTTTCCATTGTGCATCTGTTTTAATTTCATTGGCTTTTTTTCTCCTAGTTTTATTATAACTTTATAACGATCTTAGATATAAAGTGATGCTATTTTCCTAGCTGTCTGACATGGAAAGTTAAGTCAGTACATCTTCAGTCTTTTCCTTTTTTTTTTTTTTTTTTTTTTGACATAGGCATATAAGACTACATTTTCCTTAAGACACTGCTTTAGTTGAATACTATGTAACTTAATATATTGTAGTTATTAGTATTCCAGTTCAAAAAATTTCTTAATTTTTATTTTTATTCCTCCTTGACATATAGATTATTAAAAATATATTCTTATATATACACATAAATATATTCTTTTATTTCCAGCTGTGATATATTATGATTTATAATAAAAATAAATATTTGGCCTTCATTCTTATTTTTGGCAGAGCTCCTAAACCCTTAAAATTTCCTAAGTGAGGAGACCAGTACAGTTGTCTTTTGGCTATGTTAATGAGGCTACTTTTGGAAATCACATGAGGATGGTGGCTGGCTGCCAATGTAGCCAACAATGTGATTAGAGAGTTAGAACTTTCAGTCTCACCCTGTACCCACCACCATTTCTGTGGAGGAAAGAGGAGCTGGAGATTGAATTCAGTTGTCAATGGCCAATAATTTAATTATGTAGGTAATGAGGCTCAATAAAACTCCAGAACAAGGTTTGGAGAGCTTCTGGGTTGGTGAATACATGGTGAGGCACAGAGAGTTGTGTGCCTGAAGAGGACATTAAAGCCCCTTTCCCCTTCCCACATACCTTATCCTTTGCATCTCCTCCACCTAGCTTTTCCTGTATTATATCATTTTATAATAAAACCAAAATCTAGTAAGTAAAATGTTTCTCTGTAAGCTACTCTAACAAATTAATCAAGCCCAAGGAGGTGCTCATTAGAACCTCCAAACTATAGCTGGTCTGTCAGAAGTACAGATAACAAATTGGGGAACAAGCAGTCTTATAGGCCCGAGCCCTTAATCTGTGTGATCTGGTGTTATCTCCCAGTAGACAGTGTTAGAACTGAGTTGAGCTGTAGAATAGCTAGCTGGTATAATTGGTTGTGTTGTAGAGTACCACCACTGTACAGGAGAATTGGTTGCAAAATCTTAGTTGGTAATCAGATGTAGACCAGTGCCAGGATTGTACCAGGCAACTGGAGTTTTTCTAGTTATCTTTAATGAGATTGACTTCTACGTTAAATATATAAGGTTTAGAGAAACTGCTCTTCTTGATTAAAACAATATGAAACTTGTTGGGGCTTTCCTTCTGGCCCCTCTGTAATAGTCTATATGCAGATGAATCTAATTTATCCACTTTTGAGTTTAGTATTCCTTTTCTTTATATATATAATGGATCTAGTTTATTATTTATGTATTGAAAATATTATCCTGCAGATTTACTGTCTGTGTTTACTATCACTATTAAGAGAATTGGGTTAAATTCTCCCTCATGGTGATTGTGGATTGTCTATCTCCATAATATTCCTTATATATTTGAAGTTATATTAGTGGATGCTTACATATTTAGGATGTCCTATCTCCCAATGATTTTTTTTTATCATTACAAAATATTCCTCCTTATTTCTAGCAACACTTTGGACCTCAAAGTCTTCATTATTGGACAATAGGAATTAACACTAAATTAATTTTTTTAATATTGCATAAAATTATTTTTCAAATTTTTACATCTTCTAGGTCTTTATTTTTAAATTGTTTTTAGAAAAGAGTATTCTACTATATTTTATACTTCTAGATTTTTACATCATGAAATATGTCAGTCTTTTACTTATTTAATGTAATTTATTTTAAATAGGCCTTATATTTACCATAGTTGTTATTTTTCCCATTTTCACATATCTGCATTGTTTCCCTCACTTGCCTCTATCTACAGTAATCAAATACCATTTATTTTGCTTTTTTCTTCAATTTCTTATGTTTCATAATCTTATCATTTTCATAGTTACCTTAAAAGTGGTGGCATGCATTTTCAATGTCACATAGCACAATCCATATCATTAATTTACCTCTTCCCAGTACTGCTAGCTGCTTAGACCTATTAACTTAATTTGCATGCCTCCCAGCTTTTGTGATAAATATTCTTGCATTTTGTTCTGTACATATTTACAATCCATGAGATAGTATTATTTCATACATTAATTTAAATTATTTTATCCACATATTTAGTGTTTTCTTGTGTATTTTATACTCCCCTGCACATTCATGCTTCTTCCTGGTATCATGTTTTTATTGACTGAAAAGAAACATATTTCTTTGTGTGGTAACTGCTGGCAATGATTTGTTAACCAAAAGAAAGTTTTGTTCTTCTTTATTCTTGAAGGTTGTTTTCAAAAACTAAAGAATTCTAATTTGGCAATTATATTTATAGAATAAATATCTTATTCGATTATCTTCTGCATTCAGACTTTTTGTTGAGGTCAGCCAACTATTTAATTTTTATTTCTTTTAAGATATGATATTATATATCTGGCTGCTTTTAAGATTTTTCAGTGTCTCGTTTTCAAGTTTAACTATGATATTTTTAGGTGTGTGTTTAGTGTTTTTATACTGGTTGAAATTCACTGAGTTATTCGAAGTAATGAGATGATGTGTTTCCATGTTTCTGATGAATTCTCTGACTTATATTATTTCTATTCTATTATCTTTCTCCTCCTCAACTGGAGACTCTAATGATTTTAGGTTTATTGATATGTTTTACATATTACTTATCTTAATCTTTAATATTTTTGCCATGTGTGTAACTGATTTTTTTCAATGACTATTCTTCCAGTTAACTGATAGTTAATTGAACAATGAAATCTATAATTCCAAGTGCTTACCAATTTCCTAAATTTAGATATTTTATTTTTCCAGCTCTAGACTATGTATTTGATAACCTTGAATAGATTCTAATTTTCTGGTGAGATTAATCTATCTTCTTTCACATAGTTAATTTGTTTTTCTTTCAGTTTCTTTAAAATAGTAATCATGGTGGGTTTTCGTTCATTATCATCTTTTCCAGTCTCTGGATCATCTTTTAGTTAGATGACTTCTAGCTTCTCTTTTATTGCTTTTGTTGTTGTTTTCTCTTTATTATTGGCCATAATGACTTCCTCTTCATATATGTGATTTTTTAAAAAATTTTATTTATTTACTTGAGAGAGTGAGAGAAAGAGCATGAGAGGGGAGAGGGTCAGAGGGAGAAGCAGACTCCCTGCTGGGCAGGGACCCTGATTCAAGACTGGATCCTTGAGACTCCAGGATCATGACCTGAGCCGAAGGCAGTCGCTTAACCAACTGAGCCACATATGTGCCCCAGTGTGATAATTTTTATTGTCTACTACATGTTATATATAAAGAACCATAGGAGTACAGGATAGAGTTAACTTTGACTTCATAAGTTTTAATCTTTCTTATGTTTGGAAAATAGTCTGAGTGATTAATAATTGCAACACAATTAGCAATTGAGTTTGGTCAGAAAATATTGTAGTTTTAGCAAGATACATATATCCTACTGTACCTTCTATTGAGAGCCCATATACCTCTCTTTTCTCAGCTATAAAATCAATTGGTGATTGATTATGTTCTGATACTCAAAACTTCCAAACTCAATTCTCTACCCTATATTCCAATCTCCTTCAAAATCAGGCTAATATTTTAAAGGGAAGGCAGTACATATCATTTAGGAAAATTCCCTTCCACAGGTCTTTGTCCCCTGAGTACAACAGATTATAGATATTTCTTCCTTTAAGGGCTTCAACCTGTCTCCCTAGCCTCCCACAGAGGACTTAAAATCAGCAGATGTGATGTAGAGAAACTGATTTTGAATTTGATGTCTGTTAAGTGTCAAATCTTATCAACCTGTTCTCTTTTATACACTAGAGTTTTCAGATTTCTCTTTCTTCACCAGAGGTCTTCTAACAGGGATGGCCAAATTGATCTTTACTTTTTATTTAGACTAATCACATTATTGGGAACAGACACTTTTGTTTGAGGGGAAAAAGTATTGACATTTCTCACTGTTTTCCTTTCTTTGTAGTTATTAAGTCTTTTAACCTTCATTTCCTTCACAGTTCTCTGATACTTTAAAAATATAATTAAAAAATGTGTTTGGTATTATACAGTTGTTTTTATAGTTGTTTTCTGAGGGGGGGGGAACAAAACACTTATCTCCAAAGACCTACCTAGAATTGAAAGCATTCTCTTTATCTCATTTCATAACCTAAGAAACCCCCAAATTTGAGAGACAACTGTTATTATCATCTTATCCTGTCTTTTTTTGGTTGGAAAATTACAATAAAAAATTTAAGTAATTTACTCAAGGTGGTAAAGGTCAGTGGTAAAGAAAATCTCAAACAAAAATTTCTGACACTTGCTCACTTTCATTTCCCTCATTATACCAAGATTAGTACCGTCACAGTCAGGAATCGGTCAGACAAAGTAAAACCACATCAATGATTTTAGAGGGACAGAATTAAGTATAAGAATTGGGTAAACATATATGGAAGAACAGAACAAGTTAAGGGAGACATTGTCCTGTTAACTGGCAAGTGGCCATGAAATATTAACTGTAATTTCATTCAAAGAGTTGAGGAGCAAAGGGAAAAGCTTAGGGGTTACTTAAATCTAAAAGACTGTAGGGCTGACTGCATGGATCTGACACTCAGAACTCTGAGGGTAAGTTCTGCTGAGCTGGTAAAGATTTGGGATATTAGTAGAAACCTCAAAGATCTGAGACTCAGAACTCTGAGGATGACACACCAGACAGCTATGCTGGTATCTCTCAGGCTGACAATGAAGTTGAACTGGAGAAAATTAAAATATATTTAAATATATATACACAAACAAATGTTTTAGTTATATATATATATATACATATATATATATATAATACATAATATTTTACATATAATAATATATAATATATGATAGTATACATATATATATGAACTAAGTATAGCTGCTGGTGTAAAACCTTATTGAGGTGATATTGACACATGGAAAACAAATAAGATTCCCAGATTTCCAAACTCTCACTCATTCTCCCTGTTGCAGATCTCTATGGGAAGTGGCCTGGTACAGCAGGAATGTGGCCCAAGCAATGCAGTGTACAAAATAGGAAGGGGATTTGAAGCTGAGAAGCAATAACTTAAAAAATTGTACACAACCCATGTGCCATGTTTTCTCCCAGAAAAATTTTTTTTAAAACCCAAATTTTAGGAAAAATTAGTCTTCTAATTTCTTAATATAATGAAGAGTAAGTAGAAATATTCCAGGGATTCCCTTTTTTTAATGCATAATTATTTAGGTGCACTTTTTACGCTTGATGACTTTTGTTTCCCACTTTGACTCTGGCGAACTGATATGCTGGATTGACTCTGAACATTTTGCTGTGGTTTTGCAGTCTGACTCGGAGACTTTGGAGCCTTTTGAGGTGTCTTTTCAGTCCCACTCGGAGCCTTTTGCGCTGGCTTTGCAGTCCCACTCGGA
>NW_022631734.1:0-31193 GCF_010015895.1 Lontra canadensis
CTTGAGGGAGTTGTTGCCCGTGGCCTGGTCCTAGACCCCCCCCCCCCATCAGAGAGTCCTATTTGGGCCAAATAGGTCCAGCAGACTTTTGCAGATTTGGGGTAATTAGTATGGGGGGGCGGGAGGTCTGAGAGAGTTCAGAGGTTCACAAGGTCTTTCCCGGGGCATGGGTCGACGTGCAGAGGGTTGGTGTTTTTCCCTGGTAGCAGGACTTGGGCATAGAGGTATAGGCCGAGAAATAGTGTGAGGTAGCTGAGCCCCTCATGCAATCACATGACTCTCCCTGGATCTGGGGACTCAGGAGGAGTAGGAGAAGGAGCCCTAACCAAGTGGAGTTTGGTGGGGCCCACCATCTGGGAGGCCCACTTACTGTCAGTGGGAGCCTGTTTAAGGTTGTTGATGTGCACCCATGGCTGGTAGCCCAGTAATTTTGCCACATTTGGGGTGGTGAGGATGACAGTGCTGGGTCCCGTCCACCGCATCTAAAAGGCACCAGGGTTGCGACTCCTAGGGAGAACATGGTCACCCGGGAGTAGTTTCTGGGGGAGGAGTATCATCATCCTCGGGATCGTTTGGGGCCGGGGTGACTGAGTCCGCATGAGCTCTCAGGAGGGCCTGAAGGAGAGTGAAGTAAGGCAGATACGAGAGAAGGGGTGGAGGAACCGCCAGGAGATTGTGATCTATGAGGAAGGGACGACCGTAGAGGAGTTTGAATTGGCTTAGTCCCGAGGGTCCATGCGGGGCCACCCTAAGCCTGGTGAGGGATAGGGGCAAGAGGGTAGGCCAAGAAAGATGGGTTTCCAGGGTAAGTTTGGTGAGTTGCGCTTTAAGTAGGCCGTTGGCCTTTTCTACTTTACCCGATGACTGAGGATGGTAAGGGATGTGTTGTCTCCAGGAGATGTTGAGACTTTCAGCCACTTGCTGGGTTATGCTGGATATGAAGATTGGCCCGTTGTCCAACTGGAGGGTTCAGGGCAGTCCAAAACAGGGAATGATGTGTTCAATAAGGACTGCAGCCACGACGTCCGCCATCTCGTGGGCCATGGGATAGGCCTCTATCCAGCCTGTAAATGTGTCAACCAGGGTCAGTAGGTAGCGGAGGGTTTTATGATGGGGCATGTGGGTGAAGTTCAGTTGCCAGTCTTCTCCCAGCTGGTGGCCCCGCAATTGGTGGTTAGGTCCTGGCCTGCAGATCCCACCTTGTGCATTGACAGCTGAACAGACAATACATGCCCTGTGAACGGTTTCAATGACCTTGGACAGGGAGGGTGACAGAAGAGAGGTTGTAAGAACTGAAACAATGCCTTGGGGCCAATATGGAGCCACTGGTGAATTTCTGTGACCAAGGTGTGAGCCAGGTTTTCAGGTATGGCAATGCGGTTCTGGATGTGGATCCACCCTTTGTCCCCCAGTTTGCCCCCAACTTTTGGAGTGCTAGCGTCTCCTCCTCGGTGTAACAAGGTTGGTGCGCAGTGTTGAGGAAGAGTGCAGGGCAGGAGTGGCGCTAAGGGCCATCTGCCTGGCCACCATATCAGCCTTGTTGTTGCCTAGGGAGATCGGGTCAGGGGTAGTTTGGTGTCCCCGGCAGTGCACAATGGCGACCTCGGTGGGTAGGCGTAGGGCCTCGGGGAGCCTGGCAATGAGCGGCCCATTTATGATAGGGGTGCATTTGGTAGTCAGGAATCCCCTTTCTTGCCAAATAACCAAGTGAGTGTGGGTTATGAGGTAAGCATATTTGGAATCAGTGTAAATAGTGACTCGCTGTCCCTTGGACAGGTGGAGCGCCCGGTTTAGAGCTATTAGCTCCACCTTCTGGGAGGTTGTCCCAGGAGGAAGAGGGGCTGCTCTGACAACCGCCTCAGAGGTAACTATGGCGTAGGTGGCGCAGCGCTGGCCATCTAGGGTCAGAAGGGAGCTGCCATCCACAAACAGGATGCGGTTAGGGTTAGTCAGGGGCTGATTGGAGAGTCCAGGGTAAGAGGGGGTAAAGTCCTCCAGAAGTTGAGAGCAAGAGTGAGAAGGGTCAGAGGTAGGTGAGGGTGCAGGCAGGAAAGTCACAGGGTTTACGCGGGGGGGAGACAGACAAAGATATCTGAGGGTTTTCAACGAATAGCAAATGGAACAACTGCACCCGGGAGGGAGTCAGCTGGGCCAGAGACCAATGGCCAAGGAGGTCTGTGAGTCGGTGGGGGGATTAGACTATAAAAGGCTGTCCTAGGGTCAGTTTTAGGGCCTCCTTAGTGAGGGAGGCCACGGCAGCCAGTGCCCTGAGACAGGGTTGCCAACCCCAGGTGGTGGGGTCTAACTGTTTGGACAGGTAGGCCACTGCCCTATATGTAGGCCCAGTGGGTTGGGCCAGAAGGCCGGTGGCCGACCCAGAACGTTCATCCATGAAGAGATGGAATGGTTTAGTAGGGTCCAGGAGGGCAGAACTGGCCCCTTGATGAGGCAGTCTCGGGAGCGCGTCTGGGCCAGAATGGGAGGGGAGGTTGGGAAGTCCGGCAGAGACTCGGCTTGTGCCGGGGGTGGGGGCTCGACCTCAGAAAAGGCTGTTGGGGCCTGCGGGGGTGCTGGGGTCGCCGATTCCCCGGAGGGCTCAGGGGACGCCGGAGGTTGAGGAGGGGGCTGAGAAGGAGGAGGAGGGGGTAAGGTGGGAGCTCGAGTGGGGGGTACAGAAGGTCTTGGGACGGTTCAGAAAGAGAGGACTGAGGAGGAGGGTCTGGTTCCGCGGGTGCGGTAGGGGATGTGCGCGGAGTGGGGGGAGGGGCGCGAGCAAGGAGGACTTGAGAGGTCGAACACCAGGAGCACAAGGACTGCCGAGACCATAGGGTCCAGAAAGCTTGGACATAGGGAATTTCGGACCATTTGCCCTGATGTCTGCATAGATTGTCGAGATCTGTGAGCACCTGATAGTCAAATGTGCCCTGGGGAGGCCATTGCGATTGGTTGTCCAGTATGTATTGAGGCCAGGCAACGGTGCAATAATGTATAAGGCGTCGCCTGCGTAAGTCCTGGTCTAACTCCAGTGTACGGAGGTTGGCCAGAAGGCAGCCCAGGGGCGTTTTGGAGATGAATTTGGATTGGGAGGCGGCTCCCATGGTCCTCTTCACCGACCGACTCAGATTACGGAGGAGAGCGTCCCCTCGTCCATGCACTGGGTCACTGGAGGGACAGCAGTTCCCGCGGAATGAGGACGTCTCCCGATTCCTTGGGACTGGCGGGGCCACCAGGTGGCCGGAGGTCTGCCCAGGCACTGCCATGGCTAGGACCGGGTGACCTGGAAGTGGATCAGGGGCCAGGGAACACTCACCACAACAGGCTCCGAAGAAAGCCTTCTTGAGGTGGGCAGCGGGAGGTTGCGGTCCGCAGGTGAGGAGGGAGCCTCTGTGCCAGGGAAGGGCTCAACCTCTCTCCCAGGTTTGGACTTCCCACTCACTATCCTCCCTCCCCTCTTTCTGTGAGTCGCGGAACCTCGCCCGAGGGTGCTTGCAATAAAGTTCATCTCTCGGATCCATTTGCCTCCTAGCCTCTTTTCTTACCATCGCCGGCGGGAGCAACTTTACACTCCCTAGTTCATATTTGCGACTGCTGATTTTCTGCTTGTAGGGATTCAGCTATATATTCTTACATCTCAGGCTGATTTCGTCGGTGTTCAGAATGGTTTAGTAGGTATCCAGCTAAATTCAGGGGCCCAGTTGAAACGGAGTCCCCTATTCCTCTGCCATCTTGCCCCCTTCTCCCCAAGGGACTTTCTATAAGATACCAGAGACAATGCACCTCAAATATATCAAGGTCATAAAAAATAAGGAAAGTCTGAGAGAGTCACAGCCAAGGGAAGTCTAAGGAGATACGACCCTAAATTGAAGGTGATATCTCTTACAGGAAGCTGGAACAGAAAAAATAAGTAAAACTAGACTTTCTTTTAATAGGGACTTTAATGAATAATATTGTATCAGTATTTTTAAATTAGTTTTAAAGAATGTACCAAAGTAATGTAAATGATTAGCAATAGGATAAACTCAGCATAAGATTTGGTTTCCAGGAACTCTGAACTATCTTTGCAACATCTTTTGTATCTGAAATTATTTTTGAATAATTTATTTAAATAAAGAAACAGAAAATAAAAACAAAGTTTACCTGATCACTCTCGCATAGAAGTAAGGAGTCAGATCACAGTTTTATGTGTCAGTTTTATTCTCAAGACTGCCTTAGGGGAAATAACTGGTAATGTTTGAGTTATCACTTAATGCCATGCATGTTCAGAAATGACACTGCCTTTTAACTTTCCTTTACATACCCTCCCTGTATGATTTTTGTAGTTTTTAAAAAATCTCCGTGATTATTTTAATTAATTAATTAATGATTATTTTAAACTAGATTATAATTGTTTTTAAAAATTCAAACTCTCTACTGTATGCTTTTTTGAAATCATAACTATTATAGTTATTAAATTTTAGGATTAAAGAGAAATAATGAAAGTCATGAGATTGATGCTTGCAAAAATAATTAAAATTTATTAATGAAGTTATTAAATCATACACCAGTGTTGCATTATTAAAGGAGATACATGTTTCATTTTTACAGACACTGAGTCTATATGACAAAAAGTAAAATACATATTCACAATTATTTTTCTTTCATTGTTATTAGTATAACAAACCAATGAAAAAGCTAGATTGATATTTAGGCAGCTATTATATGAGGTAAGCATATTCAGAGGTCAAATAGTGAGACTATCAAATTTTTGTTTCACATTTTGCTTGGTGGTCATGTGTTTGGTACAATTATTCCAAGTACAGTTGACCTTTGAACAACATGGGAGTTAGGGACACTAACCTCTTGTGCAGTAGAAAATACACATATAACTTCTATTTTTCCAAAAATTTAACTATTAATAGCCTACTATTGACTGAAAGTCTTACCCATAACATAACTAGTCAATTAGCACATATTTTGTATGTTATATGTACTGTATGCTGTATTCTCACAGAAAGAAAGCTAAAGAAAAGAAAAAGTTGTTAAAATCTTAGGGGCACCTGGATGGCTTAGTTCGTTAAGTGTCTGCCTTTGTCTTAGTTCATGAGACAGAGGTTCTGGGATGGAGCCCCACGTTGGGTACCCCCCACCAAGGAGCCTGCTTCTTCCTCTCTCCCTGCTTGTGTGTTCTCTCTTTTTTTCTCCATCAAATTAATAAGTAAAATCTTAAAAAAAAAAAAAGAAAATCTTAAGAAAGAAAATCATAAGTACTATATTTATCAAAAAAATCTGTGTGTAAGTGAACCCATGTAGTTCAAATCCATGTTGTCCAAAGGTCAGCTGTACTATATCCTCTTCTAACTTCTAATTTTCCTGATGAAATTCCCATTATATGACTAATTGCTAAGTTCTTGAATTTAATCATACTGATTAATAGTACAAAGAATCCCTTCTATAAAGTTATTGAATTTAGAACAAATAGGATTTATTAATTGCTGGAATAATTTGCAATGATTAATTCTCCTATTTAGACAAAACAAAAATGATTTTAAAATAATTAGAAAATTTTTATTTTATAAAGAGTTCCTTTCCCAAGTCAATCTTTGTTTTATTTCAAAATATCAGTGGTATTTAATTAATGAATCCTGCTAACTAAAGTCTTTTGTTCTTAATATTCAAAAGTTCTCCCTTCTGCACTGTCTAATACAATCCCTATTATATGTTTAAAATTAAATTCACTTTCATTCTATAAAAGGACTTTCCTAATTGATTTTTACCATTTTTCTTTAGTTCTTCCATTTGTTTCTTACATTTTTTATTTTAATATTTAAAATTATATACTTTATACACACATATATACAATGGAATAAATGAGGCAAAAATTTCTACGTACCCTAATATATGTTTTTGTATTGAAATCACATATTTAGGGTAAAATTTTGACTTTTATTTGTTTCTAAACTAAACAAAGGCAAGAGGTTAGAGCCATTAAGCTTGGCCTTGAAGCAAATAGGACAAGGTTTTCAGGAGATTTTGTTTGAAAACTTAAAAAAAAATCTAAAATATCAAGTGCATTGAATCATTGTTCTTAATTTTGATTAAAGTATAATATGCACTAAAGAATGAATGTATCACAAAGATATAGATCAAAGGATTTTCAGGATGAAACATGCCTATTTAAGCAATATTGAGCTCCAGAATCCTAAAATTAGTACCACACCAAAGACATCCTTCATATTTCCTCTACTTTTCATCTCTCTTGAAGAGTAGGCCCTGTCTGATTTCTAAGAGCATAGAATAGTTTCACTTATTTTGTGACTCATATAAATGGAATCATACAATATGCGTTCTCTTGTGGCTGGTTATTTCACTCACTATTTTGTTTGTAAAATTCATCCATATCTTTATATTTTATATCATTCTTTCTCATTCTTGTATATTAATTATCCCAGCATTTGTATATATAGCACAAGTTATTTATGCAGGCTACTATTGATGTACTTTTGATAGGTTCTAGTTTTTTGACCACCATACTTAGTATTTCTATGAACGTTTTATTATGTGTCATTCAATAAAAATATGGAGACATTTCCACTGGGCCTATAAACTTGGATTGAAATTGCTCAATCGGAGTGTGTACAGTCAAGCTTAGTAAATACTTCAAAAGCAGGTTTCTAAGTGGAGACATGTTTACATATCTAACATCAATATATGAGCGTTCCAATTAGTCCATATCTTTATTAAACAGATGACCACTCCAAAATTTATTTTAGTCATATTGGTGTAGGTAATATGATATCAATTGAAGTTTTAATTTCCATTTCTTTAACTATAAAAGTTAAGCACCTTTTCATGTCTATTGGCTATCAAGAAGTGGCTGAGTTATTTGCCCAATATTAGCCAATATTGTATTGGCCAATATTGGGTCATCTTACTTTTACATCATTGGTTCAAAGTAGTTCTATATATTATGGATATAAACCCTTTATAATACATGTTTTGCAAATATATACTCTAAATATCCTAATGGCTTGTATTTTCATTGTTTTGATGAAAGTTTTTGATAAAGAGAATCTCTCAACTTCAAAGTGTGATTAAGTTTTTCTTTCAGATTTACAGATTTTCTTTTTATTTGAATAATCTTTGTCATTACGAAGATTATAAAGTTGATCTGTTTTTTTTTTTCCAATAGCTTAATTTACCTCTGGCATTTAATATGAAATTCATTTGGAATATACAGTATGAACAGAGAAAAATGTACATCATTTCCATGTGGATATCCAATTGACTCAGAATGAGTTATTGAAAAGACTATTTGGTGTCTCCATTCTCTTTCTTCAACCATTGCCACATTCTCTTAATTTCTATAGTTTTATCATAGTTCAGGATATCTGGTAGTATAATCCCCTGTTTTCTTCTTCTTCAAATTGCCATAGGAGTGAAAGTTTGGATTGATTGTGTCAGAACTCAGTGTACCCTATCACCAGCACACCAACCATGCATCTAGTGAAAGCTTTTTTTTTTTTTTTTTTTTTAAATAAATTATCTGGAATTTACCTAGGGAAATATAACAACTGGAGAACGATTTACCCATAAAACATACTAAACCTTTCAAAAAACAGCAATAATCTGTGGCTTTTGAGCTACAATCTCCCACCCTTCTCTCTCAGATTTTGCTTTGTAAATTCTATTCTGAACATGTGTGGCCAAGATGATGGTGCCTACTTTAACTCTCAACTCCAAATCTGGAGCTCTGGTTTCATCCACACAAATGCAAGCTACTTATGAAGTATTGTAGAAGCTCTACTCTGGGTGGCCATGGCCCAGCCCAACCATCCAGCTCCCATTCATAGGTCGAGGATTCTGCTCCAGGTAGGCAGACCTAGGATCTAGAAGATGTGATTTTCCCTGTCTCAGATTGCTCATGCCAAAATTTCATGCCAGGACTAGCAAGTTGAGAAGACCAGAGTATACTAGGCCCTCTTGTAGAGTGTAAAAGTCACATCAGAAGAAGTAGGCCATTATCCCAAACATCCAAACATCAAGGAATACATGTACTATCCATACTATCCAGGGGAAATTTGGCCATGAGAATAGCTATTCTTGAAGAGACTGACTTAATTTAGAACAAAATGTTTGTGAGTATGGGCATTGTCAAAAACAATGGAGATTTGGGTAGCAAGAAATTAAGAGGGAGCTAATAGTTCAGTGAACTGGGTAGCTATAAGCAATGACAGACCAGCCAGAACTTTAGCATAAAGAACCAGAGAAAGAGATAGCAAACGGACTTATCTTGAGAGCACGCTCATCCTTAAGAGTCTAAAAGAGTACATTTATGTAAGGCTTCACCTATTCAGTAGCAATCAGATAATGACTGGTAGAATGGTAGATCTGAAGCCTTTTTAAAGCCACATATGTTTCCATGGATGAGTGTGGCAATGTTTTCACCATCTGAGGAGCAACCAAGAAAAGAACTTTAGTGGTACTGGTTGGTCCCTAGAGGAATACAGGACAAAATCACAATTTCCCTGAATGGTGAAAGCAGTTTTCAAATCACACACACACACACACACACACACACCCAATAGTAGAGTGAAAATCTGAATCAAAGGTCTTGAGTACAAGCTATTTTATTTTATTCATTATTATTATTATTATTCTTAATTCCAGTATAATTAACATGCAGCATTTTATTAGTTTCAGGTATACAGTATAGTGATTCAACAATTCTATACAGTGCTCATTACAGTAAGTATACTCTTGGTCCCCTTCACTTATTTTACCCAACCCCCTCCCACCTCCCCTCTGGCAACCACCAGTTGTTTGTTCTCTATATTTAGGAGTCTGTTTTTCTAGTTTGTGGTTTTTTTTCCCTTTTGTTCATTTGTTTTGTTTCTTAAAATCCACATATGAATGAAATCATAGAAGACATACAAATAGGCAGCAAACACATGGAAACATGTTCAACATTACTAATCATCAGGGAAATGCAAATCAAACCCAAAATGAGATATCACCTCACACCTGTCAGAATAGTTAAATCAAAAACACAACACAACACGTGTTGGTGAAGATGTGGAGAAAAAGTAACCCTTGTGCTTTGATGGTAGAAATGCAAACTGGTACAACCACTATGAAAATAGTATGGAGACTCCTCAAAAAAATTAAAAAGAGAATTGCCATATTATCCAATAATTTTGCTACTGGGTATTGTTCAAAGAAAACAAAAAACACTAGTTTAAAAAGATATATGCATCCCTATTTTGTAATGCAACATTATTTACAGTAGCTAAGATGTCCATCTTAACCTAAGCTAGATGAATGGATAAAGAAGATGTGGCATATATATATATATATATATATATATATATATTCTCAGCAATAACAAAGAATGGCATTTTGCTATTTGAAACAGCATGGATAGGTCTAGAGAGTTTAATGCTATGTGAAAAAAGTCAGCCAGAGAAAGGCACAAACTATTTTAACTTAATGGCTTATGCTGACTTAGATGCCAGAATTAGCAAAGAATTCAAAACAACTATTATAAATCTGTTCCAAGAACTAAAAGAAACTACTTTTATGAATAGATAAAAATATAATAAGAACTCATCAAATAGAGAATAGTGATTAAAGATAAGTATTATCAAAAAGAGCTATATGTAAATTCCAGAACTAAAAAGTCAATAAACCCAGTGAAAAATCCCTGGAAGAATGTAACAGTAGATTTGAGTTTGTAGAAAAAATTAAGTGAACTTGAATATGTATCAATAGAGGGTATATAATATGAACAAAAGAAATAATAAAAAATGAAGAAAAATAAATAATGCAACTAAAAAATGTAGGGCACCATGAAATGCCCCAGTATACCATGGTGAGAGCTTCAGAAGCAGATGAGAAAAAGAAAGTTGGGAAAAACAGATATTCAAAGTAATAATGATTGAAAACTCTCCAAATTTTAAGAAAAACATTAATCTACATATACAAGAAATTTAGTGAATGCCACATGAAATAAACACAAAAGATCCATCTGCAGAAACATCATACTAAATGAAAAGTGTATGAAAAAAGTGTATCAAAGTCATACTAAATAATAGTTAAAGATAATAGAGAAAATCTTGAAAGCAACAAGAGAAAAATGATTTATCAGATATAAGGAAAGCACAAGTTTGACAGCAGACTTCTCATCAGAAAAAAAATTCAGAAGGCAGTGAAATGACATATTGAGCATGCTGACAGAAAATAAAAATCAAATAAAAATACTACAGCCAGCTAAGATACCCCCTCAAAACCCAAGGATAAACAATGATGTCTCAGATTTAAAAACACCAGACTGCAATTCATTTCCACGTGAAAACAAAAACAAAACAAAACAAAACACAAAGAATACCACTAAAGGTAATTATTTAGATAATAAAAGATGGTCTAGCTACATATTTTTTCCTCCTTTATATTTTGATTTAAAAATCATTTGCATAAAACATTAATTATAAAGTTCTATTTTTGAACCAATAACATAGAAATGTAATATATTTGACAATAACAAAACAAAAAAGGAAGGTAGGACAGAAGCTGTATTAGAATGAGGATAGACATCATTTCAAATACACAGGAAAAAAAAATGAAGAAATCCAGAAATGGAAATAATATTTATCAGTCACCTCTGGCATGTGCACTAACATTTTTATGGCCACCAAACTAAAACTTAAGATGTGGGAGGATTTACTGGGTTTGGGCAACTGCCTTCGGCTCAGGTCATGATCTTGGAATTTTGGGATCGAGTCCTGCATCAGGCTCCCAGGCCCATGGGGAGCCCACTTCTCCCTCTAACCTTCTCAGCTCTCATGCTCTCTCTCACTCTCAAATAAATAAATAAAATCTTAATTAAAAAAAAGGATTTACTGGGTTTATTTTCTGACCTTATAAATTTGTTCTCTTCTTCCTTATAGTACATATGAACTTGTTTGCTTTTCTTCCTCGGGTTATTTTGGTCACTTTTTTAAAATGGAAAATAAACATAAAAATAAAAGAATCAACCAAAATGGCAGCAAGTTTACCTTCTTTTTCAGGGGTTGGTGGGGGGGGGGGGAAGACAGCTGTCAGCCCTAACTCCATGTCCTTTCTTGTCAGTTTAGCAGCATTGACATTTATTGTTTTAGATCCCCCTTGTGTTATAAGTCTGACAATCACTTTTCTAAAAAGGACAAATGGAGCTACGTCATATGAATGTAGATGTATTTTGAACCACATTCTGTGCCATCTTTCACTTCATCAATATCAGATATGGTCATACCAAAATGGTAGTCTGTATCCCAGCACTGAAGTGAGTCTAATGAATAGTAGAATGTTCTCTTAAAAAGTGAATTCCTTTTTTTTTTAATTTCATTCTGAACTCTTCTATATAGGATATCTTAGAGAATACATTTTACATATGTAGAACCATGCATACCACAGTTACTAAAACAATAATTTTGGGTATTTATTTCCTTGTTGCAACTTTAAGTTGTACTTTTTGTCCCTTGACCAAAAATCTCCCTATGTTGTTCATCATGGTTATTACAGCTCTTTTCATAACAGTAGCCCAACCCATTCATGGGATCTGTCTGCACATACACATGGTATCTATCCTGCACATACACTTCTTCTGGACACTGATAATATGTCCCATTGCACCACTCTGGAAAGTCACATCCTTTGTCTTCTTTTCTACGATTTCATCTGATGGCATGAACTTGCAGTCTTTGCAACAAAACCCCAAAGCATAATCAGCCTCAGGACTCAGAGGGCAGTTTGAAAGAATACATACCTTTAACACAAGGCTCTGAGGATCTGATCTCTCCTTAGAGAGATCTCTTCAGTCTCCTTTCCTTCAACTACACCATTCCCACTGTGCTGTAGAAAGATGTCCCCTGGATTTTAAGAGTTGTACATACATCCTTTTTATGCAATGGTGTTATAAAATAAACATAACTGTATTTGCTGAATCTACTGGTCTTTAACTTTGTTCGATACATTATACACACTTTTTACAAATATGTATGCATTTTTTCAACGTTTCATACCCAAACTATGACTGAGTTCATGAATCACTATGAATGCAAAATCTCTCAAATTGACCCCTCTGATTTTCAAACACACAATCAACTTGATGCTTATATATCCCTGCACACGTGATACTCAAAGTAACACCAAAATTTTTATTTACAAAAAGATGAGAAACATCAAGATGTAGGAGAATTAAAGCTTATTATATTTGAAGTGCAAAAATCCCTCAGTAGCTGCTCTTTGTCATCTGTTTACATGGGGTTTTCTTGACTCTAGATCGCAACCCCCAATAAAACCACATCAGTTGCCAGTGAATCAAAATAAGAATCGGCTATACTGATTACAATGCAGATTTCCTCTTGTACCTTTGAAATAATACTTTCTGAATAAAGGAATCAATTGTGGTCCTCCACCACTGTCAGTTTAATAAAATACACGTGGTTCTACCATCCCTCATAAGAATTGTCTCAGAGGGGAATTACCACCCTCATAAAACTTCAATTGTTGTTCTGCTTCTGTTAAGGTATATCTTGGGGGTGGAAAATTTGTCTCCTTACTGTCAGTCTTACACTCCAGATGTTTATATGTAGTAAAAAGCCTTTTGGGCTTGATTTCAAAAGCAATATCATTTATCTATAACATTTCTCAAAAGTCACCAATACAGGAGCCAAGGGCAACCAAGGATTTCAGGTCCATCTTCACATAACGACAACAGTAGCATTCATATTGGACCAAAGGCTGGGCATTGAGACAACCTTGGTCTGTGTAAGTGAGCATGGGGAGGTGTCTAGACAGCAAAATCTTCTTAACTTTCATATGGAGAATATGTTTCAGGCCCCCAAAACACAGACTATAAGAATGCCATCCTAGAGACTTCATACCTCTACCATTTCCAGTTACCTTTAAGGGAATTATGACTTCTGACTCCCAGAAGGCAGAGGAGGAGAACTTAGAACTTAGTTTTGTCTGGCCCCTGGATAGATACCAAGTCATTCTGAACACCTGGGAACTCAACCAGAGATCTAAGAAAATAATTGATGCAATTCTACAAGTAGAAAAAAGAGGAAAGTTTCACTGAAAGTTACCACTTTCAGAAAGGTAGGAGGTGTGAAGAAGTGAATCCAAGGCAATATATTGGAAGATAAACTGTGGGAAGGAGGAAGCCTCAATAAGCCAGCTACCAGAAAGTGATGTAATAGCAGAGCATAAAATTGGAACTTTGAGAATTCTGCTCTCATGAGGGACATCTCTGCCTAAAAGGTATTCAGGTGGTGAAACAAGGTGGAATCCTAGGTGGGACAGTGTGGTCTCAGGATCCCTGCAGTCATGGAAAGAATAGGGGTGTCTGAGGGTAGCATAATTCCCAGGCATCAGAGTGGGGAAGCTGGCTGCAATCAGCAAGCCCAGGAGTGGGCTCTTAGCTTGGTGTTGCTATAAACCATAAACCGTGGCATGGTCAGGCAAATGCTCACCAAGCACAGGCCCAGCAATTGGCAGAACCATAGTGAGACTCCCCTTCCTCCATACCCTGGGGGAGTGTGTGAGTGCACACTGCAGGAGTCTGTAGGATTTGAAGACTTGAGATGGGGTCATGTTCCTGAGATAGAAACACTGTCATAGGCTGGGTGAGCGTGGAGTGTGGACAGAGATCAGCCAGACAGGAGTGATTGTCTGCTTTACCCTGAGGGTGGACTGAGGAGTGGGGAACATGAGCCTTTGATTCCGGGGCTGGAGATTGAGAGGGTGTCATTTTCATTCTCCTCCTCAAAAGCAGAACGGAAAGCTTTCAGGGAACAAAAGCCACATAGAGCAATCTGGAGCCTGGACCCTGTCAAAAGTGGTGTAGTTCTACCTGGCGTAAAGACACTTAAAACAACACAATAGGCCCCTCCCCTGAAGATCAGCAAGAACATCTTGCTAAGAACAAGTTTACAGAGAACCATAATTTCCAGTGCTATGCAAAAATTTATATAGAATTCATGTTTGTTTTTCTCATGAATCTATAGTCTTTCAATTTTAATTTTTTCTCTTTCTTTTTCAACCAATTATTTTACCAACTCTTTTTTAAGACTTTTAAAATTTTCATTTTTACAGTTATATTCTATCCTTTCATTGTATTTGATCTTATTTTTATACATTTATAAGTTTTTCTTTCTTTACAATTTGGATCCAGTTTTCTAACAAATAGAACAAAATAACACAGGATCCACTGTATTGCTCTATTCTGTTCATGTGTCTGACTATAGTCTCTCTCTTTTTAAGAATTTTATTTACTTATTTATTTATTTTGGTTTTAGGTCTCTTCTGGTTTGCTTAGTGTATATTTCTTTGGGGTTGTTGTCATTTTAGTATTTTGTTCTCTTGTTCATTTATTCTTCTGTGAACAGAATGAAAGATGGAAAAACTCCTCAAAAAGAAGAGCCAGTACTGACTGCCAGGGCCCTAATCAGTATGGATATAAGTAAGATGCTGGAACTAGATTTCAGAATAATGATTATAAAGATACTTCTCCCTTTCTGGAAAAATAAAAGAGCTAAACTCTAATCAAGTCAAAATTTAAAAGGCCGTTAATGAGATGCAATAAAAAATGGAGGCTCTAACTTCTAGGATAAACGAGGCAGAAGAGAGAATTAATGATATAGAAGACAAAATGATGGAGTATAAGGAAGCTGAAGAAAAGATAAACAGCTATTGGATCATGGGGAGAGAATTAGAGAGATAAGTGATACTATAAAGCCGAACAACACTAGAATACCTGGGATCCCAGAACAAAAGAAGAGAGGGGAGCAGAAGGTATAGTGGAGAAAATTATAGCAGAGAAATTCCCTATCTGGGAAAGGAAACAAGCATTCAAATCCAGCATACACAGAGAACCCCACTCAAAATCAATAAAAACAGGTCAATACCTTGACATATAATAGTGAAGCTTGCAAATCTCAGAGACAAAGAGAAAATTCTGAAAGCAGCTTGGGAAAAGAGGTCCATGATACACAAGGAGAGGTATATTAGACTGGCAGCAGACCTACCCACAGAGGCCTGGCAGGCCAGAAAGGACTAGAATGATGTATTCAGGGTGCAACAGGAGAAAAATATATGGCCAAGAATACTTTATCCAGCAAGGCTGTCGTTCAAAGTAGAAGGAGAGATAAAATGCTTCCAGGACAAACAGAACTAAAAGAATTTGTGATCACAAACTAGCCTTGTAAGAAATATTAAAGGCAATCCATTAAGTGAAGAGAGAGCCCAAAAGTAACATAGACCAGAGAGGAATAGAGATAATATACAGAAACACTGACTTCACAAGTAATACAATGGCACTAAATTCTTATCTTTCAGTAGTTACTCAAAAAGTAAACGGGCTGAATGCTCCAATCCAAAGACACAGAGTATCAAATCGGCTAAAAAGAGCAAGACCTATCCATATGCTGCCTACAAGAGACTCATTTTATACTCAAAAACACCTCCAGATTCAAACTGAGGTGTAAGAAAACCATTTACCATGGGAATGGACACACACACACACACACACACACACGCAAAAACTGAGGTGACAATCCTCATTACAAAGAGAATGGTAATTAACTATAGGTCGATAATTACTAAACCTAGTGAATGGACATATATGGTTTCATTATACAGCTCTCTAAATATATAAATATCTGTGAACATTTCCACAACCAATATTTAAAACAAAAAGGTCTTGGGGAAAAAAATGAACATAAATGTTGGCTTTCTGGGGGTATTTCAATTTGTATGTTGACTTGACATAAATATTCATAATTTTTCCATTGAATTTCAAGTGATAAGTTATTTGGTCCCACTCCTCAAGAGATGTATATATGAGAAACAGTCATAAATTATATCGCAAACTCTTTCACGGTAGGTCACACATACTACCCCACAGCACAATTATTTCTTTACTGTTTTTTCCCCCATGTTTTTCTCTCCAATTCTGTCAAACTGCAAAGCATTAATTGCAAGGTCTCAATAATTAGTATCCACTGTAATGCTTGGTTAGTTCAATTAACAATAAACAATGATGGAGTCTGAATGGGAAATATTTTGAGGTGAGAGATATTACCAAACTGTGTTTACAATTGATTTCATTCCTAAGAAAAATAAAGTATGAAGTCCTGTGGCCATATAAAATATAAAATAAATTAAATGAATTAGGAAATAGTTGGAGATTGAGGGACAAAAAGATGTGGCTTTAGTACTTATGAGGAAATTAATAAATCCAAGAAGGAAAGAGAAAAACTGGGAAAGGTGAGATTATTTTTCTGAGACAAAAGCATTAGACTCTCTACATTTTTAAAGAGATCAACCTTCAAATATATTTACCTCAGATTTGTGAAAATGAAATACCCGTACTAACTAGCACATTAGCTAGAATACTCTTTTGTTACATTCTTTCTTCATTAAAGAATTAATAAAACCGCATAATGGTGCAGACAGTACTAAACACTTGGTAAAAATAAATGAATTATGTAGGCTTAAATAAGTTAATGGCCAACAGCCAAATTTGGGTAGAGTAGTTGGGATATGAATAGACTTGAAGGGCTTGTAAAATTGTATTCCATATTTTACATATAATGTGCCTATTTTATTTTTGTAGAGAGGATCCAATCTCTATTAGGTTATAAAGATATGAGATTATTTAAGGTAATAACAGTAAGCACGTCTGGTCCAGTTAAAAAAAAGGAAACAGAGGAAAGAGAAGTCTGTTATGAGAGATCTAAAACACACTGATCAAATATCCCTTCTCATAGAAGGTAATATAAAAATGAAAATGCCTGATTCAGCCCCTATAACCTCCTGAAT
Source organism: Lontra canadensis (assembly GCF_010015895.1). Lineage (NCBI taxonomy): Eukaryota > Metazoa > Chordata > Mammalia > Carnivora > Mustelidae > Lontra > Lontra canadensis. The sequence continues at coordinate 16,840 of NW_022631734.1, forward strand.
GCTTTATTAATGTCTGCTTACTTTTTCTACCTTGATTCAGTATGCCTTGACCTCTTTTCTCTCTGGGATAATTTTCCCGTCTCTTTCATAAAAAGCAACAACAACTGCCTTTCTACTCACACTTCTTAATGAAGAACTATTTGTTCTTAATTCTACTTAATTCTACTAAAACTTATATCTCAACAATTTTGAAGACCTGCAGAGGGGAAGATTCTCTTTGTCAGAATCCCCATGTGCCAAACATACTAGATACTTCTTCATAGTTTTCTTTGATTGCCAAATTTGCTTCCAAAAGTCTAAACTTGGTAGCCATCTCATTAAATCACTATTTCCCTTTTTAATATACTTTTACGCCCCTAAGAATTTCATCTCTGATTTATAAATTTCTTTTCCACAATCTTATCCATATTCTTTGTTTAGCAAGCAAGTGGACAACCTATATAACATTCAGGGTGTTTTGTTTTGTTTTGTTTTGTTTTTACCTTTACAACTCACCTTCAACCTGCGGCCATGACCTGTATTGCATTATCACTCTTAACCATCCTGGCTCTTCCATCTTAAACAGACCACAATTTTTATTTTTATTTTTATTTTTTTTAAAGATTTTATTTATTTATTTGTCAGAGAGAGAGAGAGAGCAAGAGCGAGAGCGAGCACAGGCAGACAGAATGGCAGGCAGAGGCAGAGGGAGAAGCAGGCTCCCTGCCAAGCAAGGAGCCTGATGTGGGACTCGATCCCAGGATGCTGGGATCATGACCTGAGCTGAAGGCAGCTGCTTAACCAACTGAGCCACCCAGGCGTCCCACAATTTTTATTTTTAATCTAAAATTATTCCTCAAATTCATAGAGGACTCAAATAACTATTCTTTCTATTTTATTCCATTTTTTCAATAACACATTCTTCTCTCTTCCATTCTCATGTAGCCTTGTTCTGAACTCCATTAATCCAACCATTATTTGTCTTGCTTCTCAATCTAAAATGAATGGATTCCTCCACTACTACAACAAACTGCTATCACTAATGTGGAAAATGTCATACTCTGTTTAGGAGGATGCTTAAAAGAAAGAAACACAATCAGAATCAGAAGGAGATACCCTGACTTCCCAGTCAAAAGATTGACATTATGAATAGATGTTTATTTCAAAGATTCTTATTTATTATTATGTCTTTTGTTGTCCACAAGTTTAACTTTCTGAATTTCTTCATTAATGCACAGAGCACTTCACTGAAATTCTACATTATTCTTGTTTTCACAAGGTGTTAGCGTTGACTTTCAATCATGGTTGTTTAAATGTTTAAACCAAGAATTCCTCATTGCCCTTATTTAATACAGAATTAAATATTTATATTAAACTTTGCTATCAGGTTGCAGATAGGAAGAAAGGACTTGTTTCAAGCTAAATATTATCCTCATTATTAAGGTGAAAAGAACACATAGTTTATGTAAGTACTGTCCAGGTACTAATGGGTAGGCATGACACAAAATTTCAAGAAAAATAGAAAATAACTCAAGATCACAATATGAAGCCTCTGAGGATACACATCTCTAAATTGTAAGTAAAATCCCAATTTGTTCTTTTTGTTTTTATGATATGCATTTGTTCCATACTTGCTAAAGAGTCCTGAATATCATTGTGATGGAAAAGGATTACTAACAAATAATATTGTATTCTTGTAAAGAAATATAACCTATATAAAACTTTGTCAGAATTTATTCCTTACACCTCAATTTGGGATCAGATAACAAGAGGAGAAGAGATGTCAAAGAACCTTCGAGTCAGACTCTTTGTCCTCATTAATTTTTGTATTTGATGATTCCAGAAGCCAAAGTTTCTGATAGTGCGTTTTCCTTAATAAGTGTAATATTTCCAACTAATAGTTTAGTGACTTCAGATTACACTGCCAGACTTCCTATGCAACTTGTATAAATGCCTTTTCCTTCCCAGTCTCTTCAAATTCATCAATATCTGTACCCTCATTACAACCTCCCTCTTATTCTCATTCATAGCCTAAATCACTGTTTTCTAAACCAAAACAACTTCCTAAAACACATTTTTGTGGATCTCAATGAAATAAAGTACAACCAAATAGGCTATATTAAAGGGAATGAATCCTAAACAAGATACGAACACTCGGCTAGAAAGAATCCTATTATATGTGTATATGTGCATGTGCGTGTGGTTTGTGCATATAGTCATGCATGCACAAACAGTGGGTGCTTCTCTCCTTTACAGCTAAACTTCTTAAATGAATTACTAATAGAAAAATTAGTGAGGTTTTCATGATCTTCTCTAAGTATAGCTCTTAGCTTACAGTTTCTATCACCACTGCTATGTACATAAAATTTTATTGGAGATCTCACATGACAAAGGGAAATATAAATATCTTACCTTGTACCTCTCATTTGATTAAGATCAAGATTTAGCTTCCTAGCAACAAGACTTTCTCAGTTTCACACACCATGGCAGCTTCCTAAAGTCCCTCCCAGCTGTGGCTTCACCACCTGCGTCCAAGCTTTACTTCTTTGCAATACGAATAAATCCAACTAGCTTTCTTACCTTCATCTTACTAATATGCTTATTTAAGCATTTCAGTTTCAGTATTTTCACTCATACTTTTCTCCTATTCCCAGATTGTTTCCTTAACAATAAATCATATTATAGAACACTTGAAGGTTTAGAAAGAAGGTTTGCCCCCAGTATCAAAACTTCTCTAAAGAAAACAGACATCAATAGTCATCTCTACATCTCTTTTTAATATCAAATATCTCAGAGACTTTAAGTATCTATACACACAAATATGCTTCACTTCTAAGGGAGAACTGTTGAATTGTCAGCAAGAAAAAAAAATCAGATGAAAAGAGAGATGAACAAAAAAAGTAGTGCGGGAGTAAATTTAATCAGTAAATGGACTAGCTATCAGTTAAAAATGATAATCTGGGAAGTCTGTGTTTAGCAGTTTGGTTGGGATAAATCACAGAAACAAACTTAGCTATAACCTTTGAGAGTTCAGCTTTAGGGTAAGGGGGGGGATTTTCTCTGATATTGTTTGCCAGTATGATTGGACAGTGTCTTTCCTTTACACTTCCATCTCAATAAGTATAGATCTGTTCCTTTTCCTTACTTGGACTTTCTCATTTTTCCACAGCTTTGGTCACAACCCATTCACAAAGGACAAAATTGGACCATGAAGGTTTTAATCTCTTTGGCTTAATTTAATGGCTCTATAGGAACATACAATTACCTATATATTAGGTGGGTAGGAGTGTTACATGCATGAGAATATCAATATGCACTGTGCAAAAAATTTGGCTCTATCCAATTTTTTATATACTCTATCCTTAATCAGATGGGTAAGACTAAGGGTTAATTTGACTAACTTTGTTTAATAACATGGTTTTCTTTTTATAATTGATTGTTTATTTCATCTTGTTTGCAAGCCTTTAACCAAGTATAAGAGAAGTATTAGTTATTTTTTGTTTTGGTGACCAATAAATAGTTGAGAAATATTCACTTATTTAGGATTTTTAAAAAATATTTTATTTTAGGGAGTGTGTGTGAGCAGGGGAAGGGACAAAAGGGGAGAGAGAAGAAGGGAATCCCAAGCAGACTCAACACTGAGCATGGAGCCATGGTGGGACTGGAACTCACAACCCTGAGATCATGACCTTAGCCAACACCAAGAGGTGGATGCTTAACCAACTGAGCCACCCAGGTACCCCAAGCCTATTTAACCATTGATTTAATATGTGTCCCTTCAGTCTTTATAATTTGTTTCATTTTGGTGGGGACAGTCACAGAAATCATGTATCATATATTTTGATCTAGGAACTTTGGACCAGAGTAAAACCTCAATACAGAGAGATAAAATCTAGTGTCTTGGGTCACTCTTGTTAAGTAATTATGTGGCTCTTAATAAATGTGAGTTAATGAAAGAGTTATGTAAGTACTTAAAATGACCACCTGTCCATATACAGAACACATTTTTATGTGATAAACATAAGAAGCCCTTTTGACTAGTTAAGGAGTATATTGGAGGAGTTTTATACTGAGAAGGAGATAAAAATGTTTGCTTATGGCCACAGTAAGAATAATTACCTATATTTAATAGGTTTGGTTATGGAGGAAAAAAATCAATCTGGAGGAAGTTGAATAAATCATGTAATCGTTTTTTATGGTTTCCTAAAAAAAAAATTGGGCTCTAATTTCCATAATTAATTTCTTGTCCCTTTATTTTCTGATGTCTTCGGGTTTCTTTGAAGACCATGGAAATTATTAATCATCAGATAATTTTAGGGATATATATATATACATATATATATATATGTATATATATATCTATCACCTCTTCTTTATCCACCCATCCATCCATCCATCCATCCATCCACTGATGGACACTTAAGTTATTTACATGTTTAACTTATTGTAATTAATGCTGCAATGAATACGGGAATGCAAATATCTCTTTGACGTAGTGTTTTTGTTTCCTTTGGATAAATATAAGTGTGCCTTAGAGATCTTCTGGGTTCAGTTTCAAACCATCACAGTAAAGAATATATCACAATAAATTAAGTCAAATGAATTTTTTGGTTTCCTGGTACCTATGTCTACAATATCCTATAACCTATTTAAAGTGTGCAGTAGCATCATGTCTAAAGAAAATAATGTATATACCTTACTTTGAAAATACTATATTGCTAAAAAACACTAAGCATCATATACCTTTCAGTAAGCAGAAATTTTTTTGTTGGCAACCATGTTTAATGTAATATTCTAAGTCCTTTGTTATTCACCAGAATTAGATTCCATCTTAACAAACCAATTTCTTTGCTCATCCATAAGAAGCAACTCCTCATCTCTTAATGTTTTATCATGAGATTACAGCAATTTGAATATTACAGTAATGAAAAAGTTTGAAATATTGTGAACTTTTCCACAAATGTGACATAGAGACATGAAGTGAACATATTCTGTTGGAAAATTGATGCCTATATTCTTGCTTGACTCAGGGTTTTCACAGCTTTGAATTTGTAAAACACACAGTATCTACAAAGTGCAATAAAGCAATGTGCACCAAAACAAGTCATACATATACTCAGAAGTGGAATTGCTAGATGAAATAGTAGTTCTATATTAATTTTTTTTTTAATTTTTATAATTTTATTTTTTATAAACATATATATATATATATATTTTTTCCCCCCCAGGGGTACAGGTCTGTGAATCTCCACGTTTACAAACTTCACAGCACTCACCATAGCACATACCCTACCCAATGTCCATAACCTCCCCCCCCAACCCCCCTCTGCCCAGCAACCCTCAGTTTGTTTTGTGAGATTAAGAGTCTATATTAATTTTTTAAAGAACTTTATGCTGTTTTCTATGGTAACTGCATCAATTTACATTCCCACCAACAGTCAGGAGGTTTGCCCTTCATACACATTCTTGCCAACAATTTCTTTTCTTTCTGATAATAGTCATTCTAACAGATGTAAGTTGATACTCATTATGGTTTTGATTTGCATTTCCCTGATGATTAGTGATATTGAGCACATTTTCATGTGCCTTTTGGCCATCTGTATGTTTTATTTGGAAAAATACTCACTCTGCTTAATTTTTAAATGATTATTAATTTTTGTAATTGTTTGAGTTCTTTATATATTTTGGATTTTACTCCTTATCAAATACTTGATTTGCAAATATATTCTCTCATTTGGTAGCTTGCTTTTTTTTTATTTTATTGGTTTCCTTTACTGTAGAGAATCTTAATTAATTTTATCCCATTTGTTTAATTTGCTTTTGTTGCCTTTGCTTTTGTTGTCCACAACCCCCCCAAAAAAATCACTGCCAAGATCAATGTCAAAAAGCCTACCCTCATGTTTTTTTCTAAAAATTTTATGGTTACAAGTCTTACATTCCAGTCTTCAATCTATTTTGAATTTATTTTTATGTATGGCATAAAATAGTTATTCAGTTTTATTCTTTTGCATGTGACTGTCCCACTTTTGCCAGCATCATTCATTGATGAGATTATCCTTTCTCCATTGTATATTCTTGGCTATTTGTCATAGATTAATTGACCATTTATCTACGGATTTACTTCTGTGTTATTTTGTCCTATTGATCTGTGTATGTTTTAATGACAATATCATACTGTCTTTATTACTATAGTTTTGTAATATGATTTGAAATCAGGAACTGTGATGCTTCCAGGTTTGTTCTTCTTTTTCAAGATTGTTTTGGATATTTGGAGTCTTTTGTGGTTCTATACAAATTTTAGGAATGTTTGTTTCTGTGAAAAATGTCATTCAAATTTTGATAAATGTTGTGTTGACTCTGTGTTGCTTTGGATAGTATGTTAATTTTTAAAAAGATTTTATTTATTTATTTGACAGACAGAGATCACAAGTAGGCAGAGAGGCAGGTAGAGAGAGAGAGAGAAGGAAGCAGGCTCCCCACTGAGCAGAGACCCCGATGCGGGATTCCATCCGAGGACCCTGGGATCATGACCTGAGCCAAACACAGAGGCTTTAACCCACTGAGCCACCCAGGTGCCCCGATAATTTGTTAATTTTAACAATATTAATTCTTCCAATCCATGAGTACAAAATATCTTTCAATTTGTGTCTTCTTCAATTTCTTTCATTGATATTCCATAGTTTTCCATATACAAGTCTTTCACCTTCTTGGTTAAATTTATTTCTAAGTAAAGTTATTTTTATATGGCTCATTTAAAATGTTTCTTCAGATAGCTATTATTTCATTGAAGAAAAATTATTTTTGCATGTTGATTTTGTGTTCTGTAATTTTACTAGTTTATTAGTTTTAATAGTTTTTTAATAAAGTTCTTAACATTTTCTGCAGATAATGTTATGATATATGCAAATAGAGACAATTTTACTTGTCCTTTTTAAAATTTGAATGCCTTTATTTCTTTTTCTTGGTAAATTGTTCTGACTAGTATTTCCGGTATTATGTTGAATAGAAATAGTGAGAGTGGGCATTCTTGTCTATTCCTGATGATTGAGGAAGAACTTTCAGCTTTTCCCCATTGACTAGGATATTAGCTGTGGGCTTGCCATACTGTTGAGTTATGTTCCTTTTAAATCCACTTTGTTGAGAGCTTTCATCATGAATGGATGTTGAATTTTATCAGGTTTAATTATTTGCATATATTGAACCATCCTTGCATTCCACGATAATCTAATTTGATCATGGCAATGCCTTTTAATGTGCTATTGAATTCAGTTTGGTGGTATTTTGTTGAGAATTTTTATATTTATGTTCATCAGAGATATTAGCCTGTAATTTGCTTTTTTGTATGTGTATGTGATGTCCTTAAATATGATATACCACATTAACAAAATAATGGACAAAATCTTATGATCATCTCAATAGATGCAAACTTTCTGTTTTTTAAATTCAGATTCCTTCACAAAATGAGTTGAGTGGGTGCTGGGCTATAGCTTTAATTAGATTGAGTTCACATGCAGTTAGCTCAACTACCAATCTCTTGCAAAGGACTGAATTTATCAACTGATCTCATTGATGTTTGAGTTAGAGGTGGATGGGTTCTGGTTTTAAAACGTTCTCGTTTACTTTTCATTTAACTTCAGCAGCGCCTAGGAATTCAAGCACTGTGGGAATGTGAACTCTGTCCACTTATCAAAAGTGTTTTTTGGCTGCTGATTTCTTAGCAATTTTGGGGGTAGGATGTAGGTCTAAGTCACATATATTTCTGTAACTGGAGTTCTTGTAAACCCAAATCTGTTCCTCTAGCTTGTAGCGTTGGCAAAGTCTCAATTGGTTCCTTTCCTTTTTTTTTTTTTTTTTTTTAAGATATCATTGACATATAACATTAGTTTAAGAGTACAACATAATGATTTGATATGTATATATTGCAAAATGTTATGTTTGATGCTGCTATAAATAAAACTATTTTTTTATTTCATTTCTTTATCCTTTGTTGCTGATAGCTAGAAATTGAGCATGGAAACTGACCTTTTAAATAAGAACCTTCCTCTATTAACTTAATAATTCTAATACTTTGTATTCTCTAGGTATAATTTCTTCCATTCACATCATTTTATCATTTTACTTGTATTTCTCATATTATTCTGTATAGCACATCCAGTAAGAAATGACGAGGAGGTGCCATTTCTGTTTCCTCATCAATGTCCTTAGAAAGTCTTACCTAATTCCATTACATATGATGTTTCCTATAGGTATTTTTTGGTATTTTTTTTCTAGAGAAACTTGATTATATTTTTATATAATTTATATAATTTTGTATTAGGAAAACCCCCTTGGAACCTGCTTCTCCCTCTCCCTTTGCCCCAGCCCCCACTTGAACTCTCTCTAATAAACAAATAAAATCTTAAAAAATATATTAGATTAACTCTTAGAAAATAAATTGCTTTGCCAATTTTGCCCAGTCATGTTTGGGAATTAAGTTACCCTAAGACTCATAAGGAGGGTTTTGAGCTATTCTTTTTTTCCCTTTAAAGTTCTTATAAAATTAATGGCATATATTTCTTATGTTTTTGTAATATTTGACTGAAAAAGTTATCTGGGACTGGCCAATTCTTTGAACACCAGTTCAATCTCTTTCATATTTATTTCTAATGTTGACTTGGTAATTAAGATTGTTCAGTAAATTTATTTATCCAATTCATCAAGTATATTGGCAAAATATTTCCTAAGTTTTCATTATATATGCTCTTTTGTGAAATCCCCTTTTCATTTCTGCTCATGGTAACCTGTATTTTCTCTATTTTCTTCATGAGTCAAATGAAGGTTTCACAATATTTTAATTCTATGAATCAAATTTTATCTTTGCTATTTTTTTCCATTGTGCATCTGTTTTAATTTCATTGGCTTTTTTTCTCCTAGTTTTATTATAACTTTATAACGATCTTAGATATAAAGTGATGCTATTTTCCTAGCTGTCTGACATGGAAAGTTAAGTCAGTACATCTTCAGTCTTTTCCTTTTTTTTTTTTTTTTTTTTTTGACATAGGCATATAAGACTACATTTTCCTTAAGACACTGCTTTAGTTGAATACTATGTAACTTAATATATTGTAGTTATTAGTATTCCAGTTCAAAAAATTTCTTAATTTTTATTTTTATTCCTCCTTGACATATAGATTATTAAAAATATATTCTTATATATACACATAAATATATTCTTTTATTTCCAGCTGTGATATATTATGATTTATAATAAAAATAAATATTTGGCCTTCATTCTTATTTTTGGCAGAGCTCCTAAACCCTTAAAATTTCCTAAGTGAGGAGACCAGTACAGTTGTCTTTTGGCTATGTTAATGAGGCTACTTTTGGAAATCACATGAGGATGGTGGCTGGCTGCCAATGTAGCCAACAATGTGATTAGAGAGTTAGAACTTTCAGTCTCACCCTGTACCCACCACCATTTCTGTGGAGGAAAGAGGAGCTGGAGATTGAATTCAGTTGTCAATGGCCAATAATTTAATTATGTAGGTAATGAGGCTCAATAAAACTCCAGAACAAGGTTTGGAGAGCTTCTGGGTTGGTGAATACATGGTGAGGCACAGAGAGTTGTGTGCCTGAAGAGGACATTAAAGCCCCTTTCCCCTTCCCACATACCTTATCCTTTGCATCTCCTCCACCTAGCTTTTCCTGTATTATATCATTTTATAATAAAACCAAAATCTAGTAAGTAAAATGTTTCTCTGTAAGCTACTCTAACAAATTAATCAAGCCCAAGGAGGTGCTCATTAGAACCTCCAAACTATAGCTGGTCTGTCAGAAGTACAGATAACAAATTGGGGAACAAGCAGTCTTATAGGCCCGAGCCCTTAATCTGTGTGATCTGGTGTTATCTCCCAGTAGACAGTGTTAGAACTGAGTTGAGCTGTAGAATAGCTAGCTGGTATAATTGGTTGTGTTGTAGAGTACCACCACTGTACAGGAGAATTGGTTGCAAAATCTTAGTTGGTAATCAGATGTAGACCAGTGCCAGGATTGTACCAGGCAACTGGAGTTTTTCTAGTTATCTTTAATGAGATTGACTTCTACGTTAAATATATAAGGTTTAGAGAAACTGCTCTTCTTGATTAAAACAATATGAAACTTGTTGGGGCTTTCCTTCTGGCCCCTCTGTAATAGTCTATATGCAGATGAATCTAATTTATCCACTTTTGAGTTTAGTATTCCTTTTCTTTATATATATAATGGATCTAGTTTATTATTTATGTATTGAAAATATTATCCTGCAGATTTACTGTCTGTGTTTACTATCACTATTAAGAGAATTGGGTTAAATTCTCCCTCATGGTGATTGTGGATTGTCTATCTCCATAATATTCCTTATATATTTGAAGTTATATTAGTGGATGCTTACATATTTAGGATGTCCTATCTCCCAATGATTTTTTTTTATCATTACAAAATATTCCTCCTTATTTCTAGCAACACTTTGGACCTCAAAGTCTTCATTATTGGACAATAGGAATTAACACTAAATTAATTTTTTTAATATTGCATAAAATTATTTTTCAAATTTTTACATCTTCTAGGTCTTTATTTTTAAATTGTTTTTAGAAAAGAGTATTCTACTATATTTTATACTTCTAGATTTTTACATCATGAAATATGTCAGTCTTTTACTTATTTAATGTAATTTATTTTAAATAGGCCTTATATTTACCATAGTTGTTATTTTTCCCATTTTCACATATCTGCATTGTTTCCCTCACTTGCCTCTATCTACAGTAATCAAATACCATTTATTTTGCTTTTTTCTTCAATTTCTTATGTTTCATAATCTTATCATTTTCATAGTTACCTTAAAAGTGGTGGCATGCATTTTCAATGTCACATAGCACAATCCATATCATTAATTTACCTCTTCCCAGTACTGCTAGCTGCTTAGACCTATTAACTTAATTTGCATGCCTCCCAGCTTTTGTGATAAATATTCTTGCATTTTGTTCTGTACATATTTACAATCCATGAGATAGTATTATTTCATACATTAATTTAAATTATTTTATCCACATATTTAGTGTTTTCTTGTGTATTTTATACTCCCCTGCACATTCATGCTTCTTCCTGGTATCATGTTTTTATTGACTGAAAAGAAACATATTTCTTTGTGTGGTAACTGCTGGCAATGATTTGTTAACCAAAAGAAAGTTTTGTTCTTCTTTATTCTTGAAGGTTGTTTTCAAAAACTAAAGAATTCTAATTTGGCAATTATATTTATAGAATAAATATCTTATTCGATTATCTTCTGCATTCAGACTTTTTGTTGAGGTCAGCCAACTATTTAATTTTTATTTCTTTTAAGATATGATATTATATATCTGGCTGCTTTTAAGATTTTTCAGTGTCTCGTTTTCAAGTTTAACTATGATATTTTTAGGTGTGTGTTTAGTGTTTTTATACTGGTTGAAATTCACTGAGTTATTCGAAGTAATGAGATGATGTGTTTCCATGTTTCTGATGAATTCTCTGACTTATATTATTTCTATTCTATTATCTTTCTCCTCCTCAACTGGAGACTCTAATGATTTTAGGTTTATTGATATGTTTTACATATTACTTATCTTAATCTTTAATATTTTTGCCATGTGTGTAACTGATTTTTTTCAATGACTATTCTTCCAGTTAACTGATAGTTAATTGAACAATGAAATCTATAATTCCAAGTGCTTACCAATTTCCTAAATTTAGATATTTTATTTTTCCAGCTCTAGACTATGTATTTGATAACCTTGAATAGATTCTAATTTTCTGGTGAGATTAATCTATCTTCTTTCACATAGTTAATTTGTTTTTCTTTCAGTTTCTTTAAAATAGTAATCATGGTGGGTTTTCGTTCATTATCATCTTTTCCAGTCTCTGGATCATCTTTTAGTTAGATGACTTCTAGCTTCTCTTTTATTGCTTTTGTTGTTGTTTTCTCTTTATTATTGGCCATAATGACTTCCTCTTCATATATGTGATTTTTTAAAAAATTTTATTTATTTACTTGAGAGAGTGAGAGAAAGAGCATGAGAGGGGAGAGGGTCAGAGGGAGAAGCAGACTCCCTGCTGGGCAGGGACCCTGATTCAAGACTGGATCCTTGAGACTCCAGGATCATGACCTGAGCCGAAGGCAGTCGCTTAACCAACTGAGCCACATATGTGCCCCAGTGTGATAATTTTTATTGTCTACTACATGTTATATATAAAGAACCATAGGAGTACAGGATAGAGTTAACTTTGACTTCATAAGTTTTAATCTTTCTTATGTTTGGAAAATAGTCTGAGTGATTAATAATTGCAACACAATTAGCAATTGAGTTTGGTCAGAAAATATTGTAGTTTTAGCAAGATACATATATCCTACTGTACCTTCTATTGAGAGCCCATATACCTCTCTTTTCTCAGCTATAAAATCAATTGGTGATTGATTATGTTCTGATACTCAAAACTTCCAAACTCAATTCTCTACCCTATATTCCAATCTCCTTCAAAATCAGGCTAATATTTTAAAGGGAAGGCAGTACATATCATTTAGGAAAATTCCCTTCCACAGGTCTTTGTCCCCTGAGTACAACAGATTATAGATATTTCTTCCTTTAAGGGCTTCAACCTGTCTCCCTAGCCTCCCACAGAGGACTTAAAATCAGCAGATGTGATGTAGAGAAACTGATTTTGAATTTGATGTCTGTTAAGTGTCAAATCTTATCAACCTGTTCTCTTTTATACACTAGAGTTTTCAGATTTCTCTTTCTTCACCAGAGGTCTTCTAACAGGGATGGCCAAATTGATCTTTACTTTTTATTTAGACTAATCACATTATTGGGAACAGACACTTTTGTTTGAGGGGAAAAAGTATTGACATTTCTCACTGTTTTCCTTTCTTTGTAGTTATTAAGTCTTTTAACCTTCATTTCCTTCACAGTTCTCTGATACTTTAAAAATATAATTAAAAAATGTGTTTGGTATTATACAGTTGTTTTTATAGTTGTTTTCTGAGGGGGGGGGAACAAAACACTTATCTCCAAAGACCTACCTAGAATTGAAAGCATTCTCTTTATCTCATTTCATAACCTAAGAAACCCCCAAATTTGAGAGACAACTGTTATTATCATCTTATCCTGTCTTTTTTTGGTTGGAAAATTACAATAAAAAATTTAAGTAATTTACTCAAGGTGGTAAAGGTCAGTGGTAAAGAAAATCTCAAACAAAAATTTCTGACACTTGCTCACTTTCATTTCCCTCATTATACCAAGATTAGTACCGTCACAGTCAGGAATCGGTCAGACAAAGTAAAACCACATCAATGATTTTAGAGGGACAGAATTAAGTATAAGAATTGGGTAAACATATATGGAAGAACAGAACAAGTTAAGGGAGACATTGTCCTGTTAACTGGCAAGTGGCCATGAAATATTAACTGTAATTTCATTCAAAGAGTTGAGGAGCAAAGGGAAAAGCTTAGGGGTTACTTAAATCTAAAAGACTGTAGGGCTGACTGCATGGATCTGACACTCAGAACTCTGAGGGTAAGTTCTGCTGAGCTGGTAAAGATTTGGGATATTAGTAGAAACCTCAAAGATCTGAGACTCAGAACTCTGAGGATGACACACCAGACAGCTATGCTGGTATCTCTCAGGCTGACAATGAAGTTGAACTGGAGAAAATTAAAATATATTTAAATATATATACACAAACAAATGTTTTAGTTATATATATATATATACATATATATATATATAATACATAATATTTTACATATAATAATATATAATATATGATAGTATACATATATATATGAACTAAGTATAGCTGCTGGTGTAAAACCTTATTGAGGTGATATTGACACATGGAAAACAAATAAGATTCCCAGATTTCCAAACTCTCACTCATTCTCCCTGTTGCAGATCTCTATGGGAAGTGGCCTGGTACAGCAGGAATGTGGCCCAAGCAATGCAGTGTACAAAATAGGAAGGGGATTTGAAGCTGAGAAGCAATAACTTAAAAAATTGTACACAACCCATGTGCCATGTTTTCTCCCAGAAAAATTTTTTTTAAAACCCAAATTTTAGGAAAAATTAGTCTTCTAATTTCTTAATATAATGAAGAGTAAGTAGAAATATTCCAGGGATTCCCTTTTTTTAATGCATAATTATTTAGGTGCACTTTTTACGCTTGATGACTTTTGTTTCCCACTTTGACTCTGGCGAACTGATATGCTGGATTGACTCTGAACATTTTGCTGTGGTTTTGCAGTCTGACTCGGAGACTTTGGAGCCTTTTGAGGTGTCTTTTCAGTCCCACTCGGAGCCTTTTGCGCTGGCTTTGCAGTCCCACTCGGA
>NW_022631735.1:0-30951 GCF_010015895.1 Lontra canadensis
TCAGAAAACTACAGAACACTTATGAAAGAAATTGAAGAAGACAAAAAAAAAATTGGAAAAACATTCCATGCTCATGGGTTGGAACCAATGTTGTTAAAATGTCTATGCTACCAAAAGCAATCCACACATTTAACACAATCCCTATCAAAATACCACCTGTGGGGACGCCTGGGTGGCTCAGTTGGTTGAGCGGCTGCCTTCGGCTCAGGTCATGATCCCGGCGTCCTGGGATCGAGTCCCACATCGGGCTCCTTGCTCCGCGGGGAGCCTGCTTCTCCCTCTGCCTCTGCCTGCCTCTCTGTCTGCCTGTGCTCGCTCACCCTCTCTCCCTCTGTCTCTGACAAATAAATAAATAAAAAATCTTTAAAAAAAAAAATACCACCTGTGTTTTTCATAGAACTAGAGCAAATAATCCTAAAATTCATATGAAACCACAAAAGACCTTGAGTAGCCAAAGCACTCCTGAACAAGGAAAAGCAAAGCTGGAGGCATCGTGATTCTAGATATCAAGCTATATTACAGAAATGTAGTCATCAAGACCGTATACTACTGGCACAAAAACAGATACGTAGATCAATGGAACAGAAGAGATAACCCAGAAATGGATCCACAACTACATGGTGAACTAATCTTCAATAATGCAGGAAAGAATATCCAATGGATATTCAATAAATGGTTTGGAAAAACTGGATAACAACATGCAGAAGAATGAAACTGAAGCACTTTCTTACACCATACATAAAAGTTAATTCAAAATGGTTGAAGGACTGAAATGTGAAATAGGAAACCATCAAACTCCTGGAGGAGAACATAGGCAGGAACCTCTTTGACCTTGGCCAGAGCAGCTTCTTACTAGACCCATCACCAGAGGCAAGGTAAACAAAACCAAAAATGAACTATTGGGACTTCATCAAGATAAAAAGCTTGTGCACAGTGAAGGAAACAATGAAACTAAAAGGCAGCCTATGGAATGGGAGAAGATATTTGCAAATGGCATATCTGATACAGGAGTAGTATCCAAAATCTATAAGGAACTTACCAAACTCAACACCCAGAAAACAAATAATTCAGTTAAGAAATGGGAGGAAGAAATGAATAGACACCTTTACAAAGAAGACATCCAGATGACTAACAGACACATGAAAAGATATTCAAGATCATTCTTCATCAGGGAATTGCAAATCAAAACCACAATGAGATACCACCTCATGACTGCCAGAATGGCTAAAATTAACAACGGACAATATAACAGGGGTTGGCAAGGATGCGGAGAAAGGGGAAACCCCTTGCACTTTTGGTGGGAATGAAAACTGGTGCAGCTACTCTGGAAAACAGTATGGAGTTTCTTCAGAAAGTTAAAAATAGAGCTACCCTATGATCTAGCAATTGTACTACTTGTTATTTACCCAAAGGATACAAAACTACAGATTCAAAGAGGTGTAGTTCTCCTGATGTTTATAGCGCTTTATCAACAATAGCCAAACTATGGAAAGAACCCAAATGCCCATTGCCTGATGAATAGATAGAGAAGATGTAGTATATATGTATAATATATAATATTACTCAGCCATCAAAAAGAATAAAATCTTACCATTTGCACAGATGTGGATGGAACTAGAGTGTATTATGCTAAGCAAAATAAGTCAGTCAGAAAAAGACATACCATATGATTTCACTCATATGTGGAATTTAGGAAACACAACAGATGAACATATGGGAGGGGAAAGAAGAGAGGGAACCAAACCATAAGAGACTCCTTTTTTTTTTTTTTTAAGATTTTATTTTTTCTTTGAGAGAGAGAGACAGAGCATGAGCAGGGCAGAGGAATCAGGGGGACAAGGAGAAGCAGGCTTCCCGCTGGGCAGGGAGCCCAATGTGGGGCTCCATCCCAGGACCCTGAGATCATGACTGGAGCTGAAGGCAGGTACTTAACCTACTGAGCCACCCAGGTGTGCCTCAAACCATAAGAGACTCTTAACTATAGAGAACAAACACAGTGGTGATGGAGGGAGGTGCATAGAGGATGAGCTAGATGGATGGTGGGTATTAAATAGAGCACTTGTGATGAGCACTGAATTCTACTCCTGAAATCAATATTGTACTGCATGTTAACTAACTAGAATTCAAACAAAAACTCTAAAAAAATTAAAATGTGCAGTGTGACGGGTTGATATATGTATACATTTTGAAGGGATTCTCACAATCTAATTAATGCATTCTGCCCACCACATATTTATTTATTTATTTATTTAGAACAGTTGTTTTAGTTTCTTAGCAAATTTCAATTATACAACACAGAATTATCAACTATAGTCACCATGTTACACATTAGATCTTCAAACCGTATTCATGTTATAACTAAAAGCTTATGTTCTTCTCTCAAACCTCTACACATTTTCCCCAATCTCCAGCCCCTGCAACCACCATTCTACTCTGTTTATAGGAGTTCAACTTTAAAAAAAACTTTTGTAGGTTCCACATATACATGGTATCATGCAGTATTTGTCTTTCTCTCACTTGCTTTATTTAGCATAATGCCTTCCGAGTCTATTCATGTTCTTGCAAATGGTAGGATGTCCTTACTTCAAAGGCTAATAATATATATATATATATATATATATATATATATATATATTTACTTTATGCATTCATCCATTAATGAAAACAGGCTTTTTCCTGTACCTTGGCTGTTGTGAATACTGCTGTGAACATAGGAGAATAGATATCTTTTTGAGATAATTGAATTTTCTTTGGGTACATATACCAGAAGTGGGACTCATGGATCCTATGGTAGTTCTATTTTTAATTTCTTGAGGAACCTCTGTACAGTATTCAGTGGTAACTGTAATAGTTTACATTCCCACCAACAGTGAATTAGGGTTCCTTTCCTCCACATTCTCAGCATTTGGTAACTCTTGGGGTTTTTTTTGTTTTTTGTTTTTGTTTTTTGTTTTTGTTTGGGTACTAGACATTCTAACAAGTATAAAGTTATTTCTCACTATAGTTTTGATTTCATTGCTCTGGTGATTAGTGATGTTGAACATGTTTTCATGTATGTGTTTTTATCTTGGAAAAATGTTCAGGTCTTTTGACCAGATTTCAATTAGGTTATCTAGCTATCTATTGAATTGCATGAGTTCCTTGTATATTTTAGATATTAACAACTTACTGATTATGGTTTGGAAATATTTTCTCCCCATTTCATAGGTTGCCTTTAAAAAAAAAAATGTGATCACCCAGTGCTCATCACAAGGGCCCTCTTTTTTTTTTTTCTTATTTCTTTTTAGCGTAACAGTATTCATTGTTTTTGCACCACACTCAGTGCTCCATGCAATCCGTGCCCTCTCTAATACCCACCACCTGGTTCCCCCAACCTCCCACCCTCCACCTCTTCAAAACCCACAGATTGTTTTTCAGAGTCCATAGTCTCTCATGGTTCACCTCCCCTTCCAATCTCCCTCCACTCCTTTCTCCTCTCCTCTTCCCTTGTCCTCCATGCTATTTGTTATGCTCCACAAATAAGTGAAACCATATGATAATTGACTGCTTGACTTATTTCACTCAGCATAATATCTTCCAGTCCCGTCCATGTTGCTACAAAAGTTGGGTATTCATCCTTTCTGATGGAGGCATAATACTCCATAGTGTATATGGACCACGTCTTCCTTATCCATTCATCCATTGAAGGGCATCTTGGTTCTTTCCACAGTTTGGCGACTGTGGTCATTGCTGCTATAAACATTGGGGTACAGATAGCCCTTCTTTTCACTACATCTGTATCTTTGGGGTAAATACCCAGTAGTGCAATTGCAGGGTCATAGGGAAGCTCTATTTTTAATTTCTTGAGGAATCTCCACACTGTTTTCCAAAGTGGCTGCACCAACTTGCATTTCCACCAACAGTGTAAGAGGGTTCCCCTTTCTCCACATCCTCTCCAACACATGTTGTTTCCTGTCTTGCTAATTTTGGCCATTCTATCTGGTGTAAGGTGGTAGATCAATGTGGTTTTAATTTGAATCTCCCTGATGGCTAGTGATGATGAACAAGGGCCCTCTTTAATTCCCATCATCTATTTCACCCATCTCCCTACCCACCTCCCCTCTGGTAACCATCAGATTCTTTTCTATACTTAGGAGACTGTTTCTTGGTTTGTCTGTCTGTCTTTTTTTCCCTCTTTGTTCATTTGTTTTGTTTCTTAAGTTCCAAATATGAGTAAAATCATATGGTATTTGTCTTTCTCTGACTGACTTAATTCACTTAGCCTTATACTCTCTAGGTTTTTTTGTCTGTTTTTGTTTGGTTTTTTTTTTACATATATTACTTGCTTCAGGGGTACAGGTCTGTGAATCATCAGTCTTATGTAATTCACAGCACTCACCATAGGACATACCCTCACCCATGTCCATAACCAAGCTATTCTATCCCTCCCCTCCACCCCCCAGCAAACCTCAGTTTGTTTCCTGAGATTAAGAATCTCTTATGGTTTGTCTCCCTGCCAGTCCCATCTTGTTTCTTTTTTCCCTTCCTACCCCCCATAAACTCCTACCCTGCCTCTCAAATTCCTCATATCAGATTGATCATATAATAAGTCTTTCTCTGATGGGCTAATTTTGCTTAACCTCATACTCTCTAGTTCCATCCACATCATTGTAAATGGCAGGATTTTGGGCTTTTGATGGTTGCATAGTATTCCAGTGTATATACCTCATCTTCTTTATCCATTCATCTTGATGGACATCTAGTCTTTTCCCATAGTTTGGCTATTTTGGACATTGCTGCTATAAATATTTGGGTGCATGTGCCCCTTCAGATCACTACACTTGTACCTTTAGGGTAAATACCCAGTAGTGCGATTGCTGGGTCATAGTTTAGCTCTATTTACAACTTTTTGAGGAACCTCCATGCTGTTTTCCAGAGTGGTTGCACCAGCTTGCATTCCCCACCAATAGTGTAGGAGGGTTCTCCTTTCTCCACATCCTCGCTGACATCTGTCATTTCTTGACTTGTTAATTTTAGCCATTCTGACTGGTGTGAGGTGGTATCTCATTGTGGTTTTGATTTGTATTTCCCTGATGCTGAGTGACTAAAAAAAAAAAAAAAAGAATTGATAAGATAAGTTGGTTGAAAAAAAAAAAGAAAAGAATGTGAGCAGGCTGGAGACTAAAACAAAGCCATGCACAAGATTTAAGTTATATTTTGATCTGTTAGAAGAAACTGTATCCCAGAAGAAAGAAAAGCCTATATGTATACAAAAAGTAAGGTTAAATACAATGAAGGGGGGCACCTGGGTGGCTCAGTGGGTTAAAGCCTCTGCCTTCGGCTCAGATCATGATCCCAGGGTTCTGGGATCGAGCCCCACATTGGGTTCTTTGCTTGGCAGGGAGCCTGCTTCCTCCTCTCTCTCTCTCTGCCTGTCTCTCTGCCTACTTGTGATCTCTGTCTGTCAAATAAATACATAAAATCTTTAAAATAAATACAATGAAGGGATAGAATATAACAATGAAAATTTTAAAAGATTTTTTAAAAAGGTATAGATAAGATAAAATAGTTTAAAAAAGGAAAGAGGAAAAATTTTAAAAACTGAATAAGAAGAAAATAAAATTAAAAATATTTAACTTTGCAAGACTAAAGAATCATGGGGGAAAGGCCATGAATTCTATGTGTTGCGTACCCCTAGCTCTGGAGTTCTGCAGTTCTCACTGATCTGTTAATGTGGTCTTGGCTGGATGTTCTTGCTGATCTTCTGGGGGAGGGGCCTGTAGCCGTGATTCTCAAATGTCTTTGCCCCCGCCGGAATTGCACTGCCTTTGCCAGGGGCCAGGCTAACTAATCTGCACATTTCTGGTCTCAGAGATTTGTTCCCCGAATGCTTTCTGTAGAGCTTTGGAGGACGGGAACAATGATGCCCGTCTCCCAATCTCTGGCTGGAGGACCAAGAGCTCAGGGCCCCACTCCTCAGTGCGCCCTGAGAGAAAAGCAGTCAATCTCTCACATCTCTCTGGTCTCCAGCCTGTGTCCAAACATTTCTATCTCTGGCACAGCGCTCTCTTTGGAGTCTCCAAACCCAGCAGATTCCTGCCATCCTGTTCCTCCCAGAAAAGGAAGGTGAGTCTCCCTGGATCAGCGACTTGTGGGGTCCATGCTCTTTGAGATCATAATTTAAGGTAACCCCGAGCTGAGAGCCCCCTCCTCAGCTTCATCTCTGCTGCCAGCTTCCCTGCTCTGATACCTGGGAGCTCTGCCACACTCAGACACCCCTGGTCTTTCTGTGACAACACTGTTCCTGCGAAGGCTCTAACCCCTGCTTAGCCTCTGGAGTGAGGTCCCTCAGTGGAGCCGACTTCTAAAAGTTCTGATTTTGTGCTCTGTTGCTCCACCGCTTGCTGGAAGCCGGCCCCTCTCCCCACAGTCTATCTTCCTGTATATTGCCTCAGATTCACTTCTCCATACATCCTACCTTCCAGAAAGTGGTTGCTCTTCTGTTCCTAGAATTGTTGCTCTTCTTCTCTTCGATCTCCTATTGAGTTTGTAGGTATTCAGAATGGTTTGATAACTATCTAACTGAACTCCTGGGACCTGGTGATATTTAGGTCTCCTCCTCCTCTGCCATCTTGTTTCTTCTCCCTCTATACACCCTTATACTCTCTAGTTTTAACCACGTTTGTGTTTTTTTTATGGCTGGAAAATATTCCATTTTATATATACCACATCTTCTTTATCCATTCATCTATCAATGGTCACTTGGGTTGCTTCCATATCTTGACTATTGTTAAGTAATTCTGCAGTAAATATAGGGGTGCATGGATCCCTTTGAATTAGTGTTTTTGTAATCTTTGGTTAAAAACTCAGTAGTGCAAAAACAAAAACAAGAACAACCCCCGCCCCCCCCAAAAAAAACCCCAGTAGCGTAAGTACTAGATTGTAGGGTATTTCTATTTTTAACTTTTTGAGGAACCTCCATAGTGATTTCCACAGTGGCTGTACCAGTTTGCATTCCCACCACCAATATTGCAAGAGTTCCTTTTTTTCCACATCCTCACCACTCCTGATATCTGGTGTTTTTTATTTTAGCCATTCTGACAGGTATGAGGTGATATCTCATTGTAGTTTTGATTTGCATTTCCCTGATGATATATGATAATGAGTATCTTTTCAAATGTGTGTGTTGACCATCTGTAAGTCTTCTTTGGAGAAATGTCTGTGTCTTCTGCACATTTTAAAATTGGATTATTTGTTTTGTGTGTGTTCAGCTTTGTAAGTTCTTTATAGATTTTGGATTCTTACCCTTTATTAGGTATGCCAACCCTTTATCAGGTGTGTTATTTATAAATTTCTCCTATTCCATAGTTTGCCGTTTAGTTTTGTTGATTGTTTCTGTCTCTGCACAAATGCTTTTTATTTTGATGTAGTTCCCACAGTTTATTTTTGCTTTTGTTTCCTTTGTTTCAGGGACCTCTCTAGAAAAATAGTTGCTATAGCCAATGCCAGAGGAATTATTGTCTTTGCTCTTTTCTATGATTTTTATGGTTTCGGGTCTCACATTTAGGTCTTTAATCCATTTTGAATTTGAAGTTATTTTTGTGTATGTTGAAAGAAAGTAGTCTAATTTCATTCTTTTCCATGTTGCTGTCCAGTTTTGGACACCATTTGTTGAAAGGACTTTTACCCATGGGTATTCTTTCCTGATTTGTCAGAGATAATTTAATTGGCCATATAATTGTGGGTTTATTTCTGTGTTTTCTACTCTGTTCAGTTGATCTCTGTGTCTATTTTTGTGCCAGTACCATACTGTTTGGATTACTACAGCTTTGTAATATAACTTGCCTTTCAGAATTATGATGCCTCCAGATTTGCTTTTCTTTTTCAAGATTGCTTTATCTATTTGAGGTCTTTTGTGATCCCATACAAATTTTAAACCTGTTTTTTTCTGGTTTTGTGAAAAATACTATTGTTTTTTTTTATAGGATTGTGTTAAAAGTTTAGATTGTTTTGGGTATCAAAGGAATTTTAACAATATTTGTTCTTCCAATCCATGAACGTGGAAAGTCTTTCCATTTCTTTGTGTCATCTTCAGTTTCTTTCATCAGATTTTTATAGTTTTCAGAGTACAGGTCTTTCATCTCTTTGGTTTATTTCTAGGTATCTTATTATTTTCGTTGCATTAGTAAATGGGATTGTTTTTTTTTTAATTTCTCTTTCTGTTGCTTCTTTTTTTGGTATATAGAGATACAACAGAATTTTGTGCATTAATTTTGTATCCTGCAACTTTACTGAATTTGTTTATTAGTGCTAGCAGTTTTGTGGGGAGTCTTTTTGGTTTTCTATATACAGTATCATGTCATCTCCAAATAGGGAATGTTTTACTTCTCCCTTACCAATTTGGATACCTTTTATATGTTTTTGTTGTCTGATTGCTGTAGGTAGAACTTCCAGTAATATGAAGAATAAAGGTGGTGAGTGGACATCCTTGTCTTGTTTCATAGCTTGCCTTTTGCTTTTGTTGTGGTTTTCTCTGCTGCATAGAGCTTTTTATTTTTTAATTTT
The DNA here is from genome assembly GCF_010015895.1 of Lontra canadensis. NCBI lineage: Eukaryota > Metazoa > Chordata > Mammalia > Carnivora > Mustelidae > Lontra > Lontra canadensis. The sequence continues at coordinate 8,545 of NW_022631735.1, forward strand.
TAGAAAAGATTTTATTTTTAAGTAATCTCTACACCCAAAATGGGGCTCAAAACTACAACCCCAAGATCAAGAGTTTCATGCTCTACTGACCAAGCCAGCAAGGCACCTTTGCACAGAGTTTTTTAGTGTGATGCTGTCCCATACATGTATTTTTCATTTGTTGCCTTTGCTTTTGGTATCAAAAAAAAAAAAAAAGTCATTGCCAAGACATTAAAGAGCTTACTTCTTATATTTTCTTCCAAGAATTTTGTTGTTTCAGGTCTTACCTTCAAGTCCTCAATATATTTTGAATTGATTTTTGTGTATGATGAAAGGAGTCTAGTTTCATTCTTTTGTATATGGATATACAGTTTTCCCAGTATCATTTTTTGAAGAGACCATTTTTCCCTATTTTATATTCTTGATGTTTTGTCAAAAGTTAGTTGACTTTAAGTGTATGGGTTTATTTCTAGGATCTCTTTTCTGTTCCATTTAAATGCCTGTTTTTATGACAGTACTACACTGTGTGATTACTATAGCTCTATTACTACATATAGTTTAAAATCAGAAAGTATGATGTCTCCAGCTTTGTTCTTTCTCAGGATTGCTTTGGCTATTCACAATCTTTTCACCTCCTTAGTTAAATATATTTCTAAGAATTTTATTGTGTTTGATGTTATTGTAAATGGATTTTTAATTTCTTTTCCAGGTAATTTGTTGTTATTGTATAGAAACACTACTGATATCAGTATGTTGATATTGTATCCTGCAACTTTCGTGAATTTGTTAATTACATCTAACAGTTTTTTGGTGAAATGTTTAGGATTTTCCATATATAAAATCATGTCATCTGCAAATAGACAGAACTTACTTTTTCCTTTCTGATTAATAAAACTTTTAGGTTTTTTTTTTCCTTGCCTGATTGCGCTGAGTCTATGTGGTGAGAGTGGGCATCCTTGTCTTGTTCCTGATACTAGAGGAAAAGCTGTCAAGCTTTTATCATTCAGTATGAAATATGGGTGCTTATCCAGTATGGCTTTTATTATTATGTTGAGGTATGTTTCTTTATCTAATTTGTTGAGGGCGTTTATCATGAATGGATGTTGAATTCTGTCAATTGCTTTTTATGAATCTATTGAGATTATCATGTGATTTTTTTTTAAATTTTTTTTAAAGATTATTTATTTATTTGACAGACAGAGATTATCAGCAGGCAGAGAGGCAGTCAGAGAGAGGAGGAAGCAGGCTCCCCGCTGAGCAGAGAGCCGGATGCGGGGCTCGATCCCAGGACTCTGGGATCATGACCTGAGCCGAAGGCAGAGGCCTTAACCCACTGAGCCACCCAGGCGCCCCTATCATGTGATTTTTATCTTTTATTCTATTAAAGATGTTATTTATTATTATTATTATGTTCTTCTTATTATTATTGCTATTATTAGTATTATGTTTTTTATTGATTTGTATATATTGAACCATCCCTGTATCACAAAGATGAATCCTGCCTGATCATACTGTATGGTACTTTTATTGTGATTTGAATTTTGTTTGCTAATATTTATTGTGAAATTTTCATCTATGTTCAGAGAAGATATTAGTCTGTGGTTTTTTGTTTGTTTTTTGTTTGTTTGTTTGTTTTGTTTTGTTTTTCCTTGTAGTGTCTTTATCTGGCTTTGGTATCAGGACAATGCTGGCCATGTAAAATGAATTTGGGAGTGTTCCTTCCTCTTCAGGTTTTTGGAAGAGTTTGATAAGGATTGATGTTAATGCTTCTTTAATTTTTTTTTTAGCTTTTTCAAATCATTTTAATAACCTAGCAGTGATTCAAAATAGGGAAAGAAAATTCAAATTTGTTCCTTTAAAAGGGAGGCTACCATGACTGCTCTGCACAAGCACGATCAAGGGAAACGATGAAACCGGATTCCAAACAGCAAGGGTGGTAAGAAGGCCTCAAGGCTCACAGTTTGAAGAGCTTGGTTTCGGAAAGTCTCTGAGGGGTAGCAGAAGAGACAATGAAGTTTAAGGGACCCTCAGAGGACAGGGCGCAGTTGCTGGGTCGTGAGCACCTTGAAGCGTTTCTTGACGGTGATTCGGTGTTGAGTGTATTTGTCATCCGGGGAGAACCGAGCAGCATGCGCCGAGCAGGTCTGTTGTCCCACAGGGTCAAGCTTCTTTAGCGTATAGACTCGGTCTCCCTGCTCGTTGAGGTAATACTGGAGAAACATGACAACGCCAAAACAAGATGTTCCCAATGCTTCTTTAATGTTTGGTAGAATTCAACCAATATAATTATCTGGTGCTGGTCTTCTTATCATTGAGAGGTTTTGGTTAATGATTCAGTGTCTTTACTCATTATTGGTCTGTTCATATTTTCTATTTCTTCATGATTCGGTCTTTATAGGTTATATGTTTCTACGAATTTATATATTTCTTTTTGGTTTCCAATTATTGCCATATAATGGTTCACAGTAATCTTTTATGGTATTTGTATAGTCGTGGTGTCAGTTATGTCTCATTTTGCATTTCTGATTTTATTTAATTGTTTTTTTCTGGTTGAGTAGAGTTAACACAATGTTCTATTAGTTTCAGGTGTGCAATATAGTCATTCAATTTCTCTATACGTTCTTCTATACTCACCACAAATGTAGCTACCATGTTTTTTTTTAAACCACTTAAAAAAGAAAAGATTATTTATTTGAGAGAGAGAGAGAGAGCACAAGCTAGGAGGGAAGGGCAGAGGGAGAGAGGGAAGGAGACTCCCTGCTGAGTAAGGGAGCCCAATGCAGGTCTCAATCCCAGGACCCTGAGATCATGATCTGAGGGGAAGACAGATGCTTAACTGATCGAGTCAGCTTGGTGCCCCTGTAACTTCCATGATTCACTCTACAATATTATTACAATAACGTGGACTATATTCCCTATGTTGTGGCTTTTATTTCCATGACTGATTTGTTCCATAGCTAGAAGTCTGTATCTTCACTCCCCTTCATACATTTCTGCCCATCCCTTCACTCCTGCTCCCCTGGCAGCCATCAGGTTATCCTCGGTATTTATAGGTCTGATTCTGCATTTGGTCTGTTTATTCATTTGAATTTTTTAGATCCCACATTTGTCTTTCTCAGTATGACTTAATTCACTGTGCGTAATACCATCCAGGCCCATCCATTTTGTTGCATATGGCAGGATCTCGTCCTTTTTAAGGCTGCATAAAATTCCATTTTCTGTCTTTCTTTCTTCCTCCCTCCCTTCCTTCCTTCCTCTCTTCTTTCCTCTCTCCCTCCCTCTCTTTCTTTCTTCCTTTTTTCTTTCTTTCTTTCCTTCCTTCCTTTTTTTTTCATTCTTCTTTTCTTGTCTTTTCCTTCCTTCCTTCCTTCCTTCCTTCCTTCCTTCCTTCCTTCCTTCCTTCCTATTATGTTGTGTTAGTCACCATACAGTACATCATATTTTTGATGTAGTGTTCCATGATTCACTGTTTGTGTATAACACCCAGTGTCCTCCTTAATACCTATCACCATCCCCCCACCCTCCTCTAAAACCCTCAGTTTGTTCCATTTTCTATTTCTTCCCTATCCATTTGTCTATTGATAGAAATGTAGGTTGCTTTCATATCTTGGCTATTGTCAATAGTGCTGCAATAAATATAAGGATGTATATGTCTGTTCAAAATTAGCATTTTCATTTTCTTGGGTAAATAGTAGTGAAATTACTGGGTCATATGGTATTTTTATTTTTAATTTTTTGTGGAACCTCCATATTGTTTTCCACAGTGTCTGTAGCAGTGTGCACTCTCACCAACACTACACAAGAATTCCTTTTTTTTTTTCCACATCCTTGCCAACACTTGTTATTTCTTGTGGTTTTGATTTTAGCAATTCTGACAAGTATAAGATGATAAGTCATTGTTATTTTGATTTGCATTTCCCTGATGATGGGTGATGTTGAGCATCTTTTCATGGTCTTTGGTCATCTGTATGTATTCTTTGAAAAACTCCTTTTCAAGTCTTTTGCCCATTTTCAAACTGGAATTTTTTTAAGTGTTGAGTTATAGAAGTTCAATATGTATTTTAGATATTAACCCTTTATTGGATATGTCTCTTGGAAATATCTTCTCTTATTCTGTAGGTTGTCTTTTTGTTTATGGCTTACTTTGCTGTGCAAAAGCTCTTTATTTCGATGTAGTCCCAATAGTTTATTTTTGCTTTTGTTTCCCTTGCCCTAGGGAACATATCTAAAACATATCTAAAAAAAATGTTGATATGACTGATATCAGAGAAATTACTGCCTGTGTTCTTTTCTAGGATTTTTATGGTTTCAGGTCTCATATCTAGGTCTTTAAGCCATTCTGAGTTTATTTTTGTGTATGGTTTTAGAAGGTGGTCCATTTTTATTCTTTTATATAGCTGTCCTGTTTTCCTATACCATTTATTAAAGAGACTGTCTTTTCCCCATTTTGTAGTCTTGCCTCCTTTGTCATAGATTAATTGAGCTAATGAGTATAGGTCTATTTCTGAGCTCTCTTCTGTTCCACTGATCTGTGTGTCTATTTTTGTGACAGTACCATAATGTCTTGCTTATGGAAATCTGGAATGGTGATATCTCCAGCTTTGTTTTTCTTTCTCAAGATTGCTATGTCTATTTGAGATATTTTGTGACCAAGAAAAAAAGAGAAAGGAGGCAAATAAACAAAAACAGAAATGGAAGAGGAGAAGTAACAACTGATACCACAGAAATACAAAGTATTATAAGAGAATACTGTGAAAAATAATATGCCAACAAATTGGAAACCTAAAGGAAATGGATAAAATCCTAGGAACATATAATCTTCCAAAACTGGATCAGGAAGGAGTAGAAGATCATTTCTGATTTTATTTATTTGAGTCTTCTCTTTTCTTCTTAGTGTAGCCAAACTTCTGTTAAGTTTTGTTTTGTTTTGTTTTGTTTTTGTTTTTGTTTTTGTTTTTTGACAGAGAAAGATCACAAGCAGGCAGAGAGGCAGGCAGAGAGCAGGGCGGGGGGGCGGGGGGACAGGAGCAGGCTCCCTGCTGAGCAGAGGGCCGGATGCAGGGCTTGATTCCAGGACCTTAGGATCATGACCTGAGCGGAAGACAGACGCTTAACCCACTGAGCCACCCAGGTGCCCCAAGATTTATTTATTTTAGAGAGAGAGCATGGGGTAGGGACAAAGGCAGAGGGGACGGGGATCTTAAGCAGACTCTGCATTGAGTACAGAACCCGATGCGGGGCTCCATCTCATGACCTGATCATGACCTAAGCCAAAACCCAAATCTGGATGCTCTACCAACTGTGCCAGCCAAGCGCCCCTCTTTTCAGATCTAGTAGTATTTGCTTAATATATTTTGGTGCTCTCGTGTTGGATGCGTATATGTATTTATGATTGTTGTATCTTCTTGATCAGTAGATTCTTGCATCATTCTATGATGGCCTTCTTTGTCTTTTGTTACTATTTTTGGCTTAAAGTCTCTTTTGTCTAATCTAAGTAAAGCTACTCCTGCTCTCTTTTGGTTTCCACTTGCATGGAATATATTTTTCCATCCATTCACTTTTAGCCTTTGTGTATTAAAGCTGAGGTGAAACTTTTGTAGGAAGCATATATGTGGGTCTTATATATTTTATCTGTTCAGCCACTCTGTGTTTTTTTCCTGGGAGAAATCAGTGCAATTTCATTTACAGTAATTATTGATAGGTAAATACTTACTTATGCCATCTCATTGTTTCCTAGCTATTTTATAGTTCCCTTATACCTTTCTTCCTCTTTGACTTCCTTCCTTTCTGAATTGATGATTTTCTATAGTGGAATGCTTTGATTCTCTTTTACGTATCATTTGTGAATCTATCGTAGGTTTCTGCTTTTTGGTTACCATGAGGCTTACAAGAAACATCTATATGTATAGCAGTCTATTTCATACTGATAACAATTAAACTTCAATCACATATGAAAACTCTACACTTTTACTCCCCTTTTGTATTTTTAATGTCACACTTTACTTCTTTTTATATTGTGTATCCATTAATAAATCACTGTAGCTATAGTTTTTAATTTCATTTTATTTTTTTTCAGTGTTCCAAAATTCATGGTTTATGCACCATGCACCATACCCAGTGCTCCAGGCAATATGTAGCTGTAGTTATTTTTAAAAACTTTTGTCCTTTAACTGTCAAACTAGAGTTAAATGGTTAACATACCAGTGTTGTGTATTTTCATGTGTTTTCATGTTACTAATTATCATACATTCACTTCAGTTTCAAGTACTCCTTTCAGCGTTTCTTGTAAGGCAGTTCTTTTTTTTTTTTTTTTAAAGATTTTATTTATTTATTTGACAGAGAGATCACAAGTAGATGGAGAGGCAGGCAGAGAGAGAGAGAGAGAGAGAGGGAAGCAGGCTCCCTGCTGAGCAGAGAGCCCGATGCGGGACTCGATCCCAGGACCCTGAGATCATGACCTGAGCCGAAGGCAGCGGCTTAACCCACTGAGCCACCCAGGCGCCCCATTGTAAGGCAGTTCTAATGGTAGTGAGCTCCATCAGCTTTCATTTTTTAGGGTAAGTCTTCATTTTGCCTTCCTTTCTGAAGGCAACTTTGCCGGGTTAATTATTATTGGTTGGCAGTTTCTTTCTCACAGGATTTTGAATATGTAATTCCATTCTCTCCTGGCCTGCAAGGTCCCTGCTCAAAAAACTGCTTTATCTTTATGGGGCTTACCTTGTATGATAGAGTTTTTTTCTCTTGTTGCTTTTGAAATTTCTTTCTTTGTCTTTGATTTAGTGAGTTACATTATAATCATCTTGTAGATCATTTTGGGTTGAAATTTTGTGGTGACTTATTACCTTCATTAACTTGGATCTCCAAATCTCTCCCCCAGGTTTGGGAAGTTCTCAGCCATTATTTCTTTAACTAAGCTCTTTACCACATTTTTCTTTCCTCCTTCTGGGACTCCAGTGATCCTTACATTGTTTTTTGTTTTGTTTTGTTTTGTTTTGATGGTGCCCCTTAATTTTCATAGGTTTTCTTTATTCTTTTTCATTCTTTTTCCTTTTTGCTCCCCTATTTGGATAATTTCAGTTAATCTCTCTTTTATGTCACTGATTCCTTATTCTGCTTTGTCAAGTCTGATACTGAAGCTCTCTATTGAACTATTCAGTTACTGTATTCTTCAGGTCCAAAATTTCTGTTTGGTGTTTTTAAAAAATGTTTTCTCTTTCTTGAACTTTCCATTTTTTTCTTGTAATGTCTTCCTGATTTTGTTGTTTATATGTGTGGTTTTTTTTTTAATAGTTTCCTGAACATATTTAGGACAACTGTTTTGAATTATTTGTTGAGCAATTCTTGGATCTCCATTTCTTTGGGGCCAGTTACAGGAGATTTACTCTATTTCTTTGGTGGAGTCATGTTTTCCTAATTTTTTTGTGATTCCAATAGACTTTTGAAGTAGTCACCTGAACTTTATGGCCTGACTTGGGTAATACAAGACTTTGACCTCAAAGTGGGGGCATGCTGATGCAGGGCACCAAGTGTGGGGTGTGGGTGGCATGGTTCTCTTGGCTAAGGCCACTAGGGTCCACACCATTGACAACACTGTTGTCCTTGGTAAGCATTGAAGGGATCCATAGTGTTTTCAAGGGCAGCTGGGGTCCTCAGTGACACTTCCTGGTACAATGGTTAGGGACCAGGCATGTAGTGGTGGTAGTCAGAGCTCGCAGTGGCATACTTGGATGCAGAGTCCAGCTGCAGGTGCCTGTGTCATGTCATGTGTCAGTTGAGCACGTCATGCAGTGGTGGGGTCATGGCAGGCAGCAAAGGACAAGCCCAGCTATAGGCTCACTGGCATGCACTACTATGGCTGTTGAGTATTACCATGGGTGTACCGCAATGTAGACTCTTTTTTTTTTTAATTTTTTTTTAAGATTTTGTTTATTTATTTGACAGACAGAGATCACAAGTAGGCAGAGAGGCAGGCAGAGAGAGGAAGAAGCAGGCTCCCTGCTGAGCAGAGAGCCCGATGCGGGGCTCCATCCCAGGACTCTGAGATCATGACCTGAGCCGAAGGTAGAGGCTTTAAGCAACTGAGCCACCCAGGCGCCCCCGCAATGTAGACTCTTGACAGGATTCAAACCTGGGATGTGTGGGTGCAAGGCTGGTTGGGCTAGTGACAGAAGACAGGGCCTAGTCCAGGCCCACAAGCAATTACAGAATCCCTGGCTGGTGGTGTGCTCCCCTATGCCTCCACAATCTTACTCCAAGGCCTGAACACTTCAGCAGAGGCCAGTGACAGTTATCAGACTTGTCAGGGTTGCAGTGTGCAAGTGCACAGCTAGATGGGCTAGCCCTAAGTGCACACATGTTGGTGGGGTCAGTGTCGGGAGTCTAGACTGGCATCTTACACTTGTGCAACAACAGAGGCCTGGGCTGCCTGCTGGTGCGGTTTCCAGGCCCTTTTCACAGCCAGAGAGGGGAATTAGTGGGAAGAGACCTTAATTCCATGGAGGCTAAGTTGGCAATTGATTTCTTCACTGGCTAAACCTGCCTGGCTTCACTGCAGTGGGTCCTGCTATGTGGCTGCTATTAGTAGCTACTGTGTTTCTTCTTGTTCCTAATCATCTCTGTATATCTCACTTTTGTTGGTCTCTGGGTGGGGTAAAACTGAATTGGGACCTTTGTGTAGTACCCTGAAAGCCTGGAGAAGCTGGTCACTCACTCTGCTTTTCCTTTTTTGGTAAGTGGAACTCTCTCTGGCTGGGGCCCTTGGCACTGAGCAGTGCCAACTTGAGGGGTGAGATGATGCAGGCAAAATGAAACGTTCTTCTTTTCTTGTGTAATTATTCTCAAGTGTTTTTGCTTTACTGTGTTGCTAAAATTTCTTAAGAGGACTCCTGAGCTCTCCCAGAGCCATTTTTGTTCATGGATAGCTTTCTGATTAATGATCTTTGTGAAGGGATGGAGGTCTCCTACATTGATATTTTGGTGATGTCACTCCCAACTTGCCCAGATTTTTAAATGCACTCCAAAATTTGTGAATCATTGTGCTAGATAATAAAGGAAGGAGAAGTCAAGAACCATGTTTTATTGATCCTGAGTTAGCACAATTCCTTATATTGACAGTCATTAAAAATTTACATTATTTACTTATTATCACTTTTACCCTTATAATTAATTTTGGAAATAAAAGCTATAATATTTTTATTATTTCCTTTATCGAGCTCTAGAAGGCCATACCACAGTCTGGGGAGTCATCAGTGCCATCGCTGTCAATCAAAGTCAGCTACTCTCATCACCAGACCATCTCAGAAGAGCAGGAGAGTCCCCTGCAGAGCATCTATTTGACTCATGTTGACCCATTAAGAGTACAGTACAAGACTCACAGCATGGGAATGTCTGCTGGAGATCCCACTAAAGTGGAGACCTTGGCAAATACCATTGGAAGAAATAAGCGACAGGGGACTCCTGCTCTGAAGGTTCTCGCCACACCGAATCTGCATTAGGAATACTGGGCCTCATTAAGCTGCACTATGTAGAGATCCTTCCATATTTGTCTAAATAGTTTTAGACAGTGTAAGCAGCATAAACACTAAGAGTTTGAATCCGTCCATTCCAGCAAGCCTGGAGGCTTGCAAAGAGTCCCAAGAATTTATCAGGGGAGCTAGGGTTAACAATTTCAGATTTGGGGGGAACCAATGTTCATGTTGTCATTAGATGGTTGAAGCAGTAATCTTAGGAGGCTAAATGAAAGATTTCTACAGTCTATAGGTTCAAGGAAGCCCCTATAGCTCCCAATGGAAGACATGGCTTATTATCTGGGCCAAAGAATTTGGATATATCCTTAATTGGCCACACTTTTATGAAGGTTTGGAAACAACTCCCATAGGTTATCTAAAGTATTGGTTTGATCAAAAGAATCTTAAGACTTATTTAAAAATTCTTCAGTTGTAGCACAAAAGTAAAAGGGGAACGTGCAAAGATCTGAGGTAACAAAGAAATAGAAAAAAAATCAAATATATGGCTATACAGTAGAAAATGAAATTGTAAACTAGATCATACAGGGTGCTTTGTAGACTGTCTTTAAAAATTTGTGTTTTAAGTATGATAGGACGTCACTCAAAGATTTTTTTTAAGATTTTATTTATTTATTTGAGAGAGAGAGAGATAGTGAGAGCATAAGCAGAGAGGAGAGGGAGAAGCAGGGAGCCAGATATGTGGCTCCATCCCAGGACCCTGGGATCATGACTTGAGCTGAAGTTACACACTTAATTGACTGAGCCACCCAGTCGCCTGTCATTGAAAGATTTTAAGCAATAGAGTGACATTATCTGAATTTATGTTTTCAAACTTTGCCTTTTTGGAACATAAGGAGGCCAGAATGTAAATTGAAAGACCTTTTAGAAGACAATTGGAATTTTCCAGGGAAGGTATGTTGATAGCTTGGACTAGGGTAGAGATAAGATATCTTTTCAGGTCTGAGTCAACTAGTCAGTGCTAGATTGGACTGGGAGGCCCAGAAAAGGGGGATTCAAGGATGACTCCTAGGTTTTGGCTTGAATAGCTGAGTATGTAATGGTATCATTTGCTGAGATGGTGACGAATAGAAAGGAACATATTGAAATGGGAAAGGGAGAGAGAAAGGGAATGTTACATTAGGGACATAGGAAATTTGAAATGCTCGATAGACAGCCAGTTGCGGGTGTTGAGTAGACAGTTTGGCCCATGAGACTGGAACTTGGATGAAAGTCTGACCCAGAAATATAAGTCAGTGTCTGTATATGGTCTTCCAAGCTATGCAAATAGATGAAGTCACTTGCAGAGAGTTTGTATAGGGAAGAGGACCAGAACTGAGCCCTGAATCCCTGAAGCCCTGAAACATTCATTATTTCAGCAGTGGGGGAGCCAGCCAGGGAGCCAGGGAGAAATTGTCCAAAAGGGAGGAGGAAACCAGGACTATTTGGTGGCAGAAAGACAGTGGGGTCCATATTGAATACAGTTGAGGGCAAGAAAGTCCCCATTGAATCTGGTAACCAGGAGGGCAAAAGCAGTTTCAGTGGCTTGGTGGAGAAAGCTGAGGAGGGACAAGGGAGATGAGGAAGAAGAGACAGAATGGTTGGAGACAGGCCCATGCCGCTCTCCTCTCCTTCAAGACCCTTGAGGAAGAGGGAGGGCTGGTTTGCCCATACAGTGGGGGGAGGGGAATTTCAAATTATTACCTCAACTGCTTTTCTTACTAGGTGATGGGGAGATGACTCACTTTTTTTTTAATCCATACATTGATAAACATTGGATGGGGCTGTGTATATGCATATACGGCATGTTGTTCATCATGCTGAGTTCGATTTATTTTGATCAATATTCTTTTAACTTTAAGATGTACCTTTATAGACTTCACCATGACAGTAAACGTCTGTTTAGTGCCTGCTGAGATTTCTTCTAGTTCAGCTAATGTTCTAAATTGAAAATGATCATAGCCCCATCTTGTGAGCTTGTTTAGCTAGTGAAGGTACAACTGTGTCCTGTTCTCTATTCTCTACGACTCTCTCTGGAAGACAGTCAAGGCTTTTGTGAGCTTACTGGCTATCTGGTAAATGAAGACTAGTCCAAACATCTGGCCACTTTGCTTTATTTTTGTTTTGCTTATAATTTCAGAGATTCTATGTTAAACCCCATAACTTCATGGGAGAAATAGAGGCTCCTGGGCTAGCAGTGATACAACTGTGAGATCCAGACTCATTCCAATGTCAAGAGGCTGTAGCAGTTTCTAGGAAGTGTCAGAATTCTAATGAGCCCTTGGCTTCTGGAGGTGAAAGCAGGAAGTGTGGCCCTTCCATGACACAGAGGCAGTTAGGGAATTTTCTGATTGTGTAAATAATTGAAACTTTTATAGAAAAATCTTGGAGATTAAAATTAGAAAATAGAAATCATTCACCATCCGATCACTTGAAGACAGTTGTTATGATCATTTTTGTATATTCTGTTTTGGAGCATAGGATTTTGATGCTTATTTTTAAAGCCATTGAGATCATTATATAAAGAGAGCTTTGTGTTTGATTAAGGTTTGAGGGCTTTGAGGTTATGTAGGAAGTTACAGATAATCTATCCATTTCTGTTTGTGAATCAGGAACACAATGATATTCAGACTGGTTTCTCTAGAGCCAGGCCATGAGGATTTATGTCCTTAGGAGTTTGAAGTGGCCTATTTTGTGCAGTGAGATGGTAATAATTTTTTCTTTCTAACTTCTCATGGCCCCTGGCAAACACTTAAAGTCTTAGGCAAAGTGAGATTTTGACTTTGGTGAGTCACTGTAATTTATGGCCACTCTGACCACAGGGAAGTGGTTGTTTTAGATGTTGGTCTTGAACTAATGGTGGGTGGTCATGGTGCCTAGCAGGGGCTGACTTTAGAATTTGAATTACGACAGTTTTATTTTGAATGACACTGGTATTTAATAGCTTTACAGGGTCTCACTGCCTGCAGACAGGGGCCATCAGAACCTCAGTAACAAGTGCATCTGAGGCAAGGATTCACTCAAAAGGACAAGAGCATCTTGATCGGGGATAATTATTTGCACTTTTACGATCTGATTTTCAACCAGGTCCGCAGGGCAGGAATTTAATGCAGCTAAATCATGTGTATGAGCTTGATAACTAGCGTGCAAGTAAAGGGCTTGTGCAGGTGTGGGTTGGCTGCTGTCTTTTTGTGCCTTTTTTTTCTTCTTTAGATTGTATTTGCTAAGATTTTATTTGTTTGACAGAGGGAGAGCACAAGCAGGTGGAGCAGCAGCCAGAGGGGAAGGGAGGGGGAGAAGCTGGCCCTCAGCTAAGCAGGACTCAATCCCAGGACCCTGGAATCCTGACCTGAGCCAAAGGCAAATGCATAACCAACTGAGCTACCCAGGTGCCCCAGTTAATAGTGTCTGAACTGAATTCAGAGCCAAGGGAGGAATCTATGGAGGGACTAAACCATGGATATGCATGGTTTATAAGAGTCTTTAAGACTTATTCCCCACTTTGACATCCAGAGCCTGTAACATCTCAAACCCTAGGATGCGCGGTCTCCAGTAGAAATGACACAGGGATTTGTCCCAAAGGCCTCTAGAGGCGCACTTCACCAAAAGCCCCTTTATTTCAGGAACTTGCTGAAAGTGGTTCTCCTGCTGAAATAGTTCTGGGGATGAACATTCCCTGGGAAGCTGGGTTCACTGACCTAAGATGTTCCACAACAAGGGGCAGTCTCCATTGTGGCTTGGGACCAAAAACACCGGTTCCTGGGAGAGAGTGCAGGCCCTGTCACCACATGGGAGCCCACACTGAGCAGAAAGATGGCCCTCAAGGGGTAGTGGAAACTGAACGGAAAGAGCTGCTTCTCAGGGTCTGATGCCAACTGCTTCCCTCACCAGTTTAAAGGAAAAAAAAAAAAAGAGAGAGAGAGAGACAGGAATATCTCAAATGACAATCCCTGAGAAAAGAAATGAGTGACTCCTAGCCCCTACCACATCCTCATCCCACAGAAGTGGTAAATCTCATAGTATCAAATTTAACCTCCTTTGAGATATTCTCCCAAGGGTTTTAAAAATTGAGATATAAAAGGACTTGTTTACAAAAGCCAGGCTCTGAACTATAGGGAGTGATCAGATGATCCTGGAACAGTGAGCCCGATGCGGGACTCAATCCTGGTGTTCCAGGATCATGACCTGAGCCAAACGCAGTTGCCCAACAAACTGAGCTACCCAGGTGCCCCGCTATGGACATTCTTGTGCAATCCTAATTGGTTTTGGGGGTCATAATCATGGGCCCCAGACAAGTGACATAGGTTGACTAGTAAAGTTGAAAGAAATATTTTTCAGATACTTTTGAGTTTCTATTATGACTTTCGACAATACTAAGTGCTAAGATTTGGAGCATAATTATGTTTGGGTTAACTATCCTAAGATTTGGGCATTGTTTTATTTTTGTTAATGTGTAGGTGTGAAAAACAATTGCTGTGTAATTTTATATGCTTTAGATCCTTCATAGTGAGGCTGCTGAGCTCTGTGACAAGCAAACAGACACAAAATCTGAGGTCCTGAACTGCAGCCACTCCAGAGAAAGACAGTCCAGGCTGCAGCTGCTTAAAGAATGAAGACATGGAAAATTCATCTAACTGAAATTGAGCAAATGAGCAGTTGAAGAGAATGATTATTTAGACTTTAAACTGAAATTGGGGACTTTAATTTCTTGGATTCGTAATGCACAGGGAGAGCAGAATTTTTTCACACTTTAGTCCTTTGGAACTTCGACTAAAAGATTTTGGATTTTCATTTTTTAAGATTTATATCTTTTAATTATATCACTGGGAAATTAACAATGGGAGGGTTTTTTAATTGAATTTAGGAGTATCACGGTATGTTGATATATGATTTTTGGAATATTTTAATTTAATTTGGAATATTTGATTTCATTTTAATGTTTTAGTGCTGTTATTTAACTTCATTGCAGAAACTCTGAGAAGCTATGTTGGGCAGTATAGCTGGGCAAAATTTGGAATAGGAAATAGAACAGAAGTGAACGTTCATCTTTAAATTCAGAACGGCCACTGAGATCATTCAATTAGTAAACCATTCTGTCCCATTTCAGAGCCTAGAGCAAAATCTAATTCTATTAGCAGTAAGAAAGGTCCTAGAAAGTCCCAGAGAGATCCACAAATGAGTATGGAAGGGCCATTATTTTCTTATAACAAATATTTTCTTCACTATGGTAAATGCGTATTAGTTATATGCTAATAATGCCTCATGGACTAATTTTTAGAAGATATCTAAAAAAAAATCAGAGACCTACATTTAGAATAAAATTTTTTAAAAACACAGCAAAGTTAACTCTTCTATTCAAAAGTAAAGGAAAAATACAAGGAATGATGATTGTATTATCACTTACTCTTCCATCTGGGAGATAGAAAATTTCTTTGGTTGTAGTTTTTTATGCCGTTAGATGACAGAGACGTTCAAATGTGAAAAAAATCGTTCTGGATTTTCCTCTCTTACCTGAATCACTGCTACTTCCACTGCCAGGAGTGTAAAAACGGTGATTGGACTTTGGCCCTTCAGTTTTTTCTCCTTGGGCCAAAGTGGAAGATAAATTTGGCCTTTCTTCCAAGTATGGGCCTTGAGCCCTTTCCTGCCAGCATGGAAAGAGGCTGGAAGCCAGCTATGCCCTTTCTGCCCCTGACCTGTCAGCACTGTGGGTTTTCCAGAATTTTTCCATTTATTGCTACTTTGCATACTCTTTTCTGGTAAGGGAGTCACTTTTCCATTCCTGGCATTATATCTTAATTTGATGCAAGGTTGTGGTCTAAGATTGGACCTTTTGTTTGTTTGTTTGTTTCATCATGAAAGACCTGTTCTTTACTGTTTTTATTTTTTAAGTTCATGTCATTCACTTTCAAGAGTGATTTTGAAAGGGATTTCAAGAAGGGCGACTGGGTGGCTCAGCTGGTTAATCATCTGACTCTTGATTTCAGTTCAGGTGGTCATCGCATGGGTAGTGATCTTATGAGTTGTGGAATTGGGCCCCATGTCAGGCTCCACGCTCAGTGGGAAGTCTGCTTGAGATTCTCTCTCTCCTTCCCTCTCTTTCTGCCCCTCCTCTTGCTTGCATGCACACTTGCTCTCTCTCTCTCTCTCTATTATTAAATAAATAAATCTTTAAAGAAAGAGAGAGATTTCAAAAATTTGTGCGTATATGGCCATTTTATCCTGACTTTAGGACACTTAAAAATGTTTCAGTGTCTTCTTTAAAAAAAAGTCTGACATATTTGTTTAATTAATGTACAGACACCATGCAAGGTTCTGAAGCAGAATGTCCTATACATTAAAAGCCATCTCTGGAATTTTGAAGTTAGAGAAAAATTCTGCAAAATATCCCATCTAGTTGTCTAATTCTAGTAGTGTTAGGAAGCTCACCTACTTTTTTTTTTCTTTTTCAAAGATGAAAAATTAAATATTACACAGTAGAATTTCACATTCTACCTGGCATATGGTGAGTGTTCAACAAATGTTGGCTTTTATTGTTACTACTCTTTAATTTGCTCAGCCACATGTGATCATCACACAACGATTTTACCCTATGCTTATGTAATACCTTTTTGCTCTCCTTCTCTCTCCCCAACCTGGCTCTTTCATTCTTCACTTTTTTTCTTTTCTTCTTGCTGTGGTCAGTTCCACAATCATCCTCTAAGTCTGCTACTATTTCTGTTCTCATTGTTCCTGTCAATAACTCCCATCAGGCAAATAGTGCAGATTTGTATGTTTACTTTAAAAAAAAAAAAAGATTTTATTTATTTATTTGAGAGAGAGAAAGAGAGCACATGAGTGATGGGGGTTGGGCCGAGGGAGAGGGAGAAGCAGGCTCCTGGTTGAGCAGGGAGCCCAACGTGGGGCTAGATCCTAGGACCCTGAGATCATGACCTGAGCTAAAGGCAGATGCTTAACTAACTGAGCCATGCAGACTCTCTTGTATATTTACTTTCTAGTCCTATAAAGTACAAATGTATTTCTTCTTTTTTTTTAAGATTTTATTTATTTATTTATTAGACTGAGAAAGACCGCGAAAGCAGGAACACAAGCAGGCGAAGTGGGAGGAGAAGTAGGCTTCCCAAAGAGCAGGGAGCCCGAAAAGGGGCTCCATCCCAGGACCCTGGATTCATGACCTGAGCCAAAGGCAGATGCTTAATGACTGAGCCACCTAGGCACCCACGAACATGTTGCTTATTGAGGTATATTATTAAATTTAAACATAAACTATTTAAATTATTGTATCAACTTATACTAGGAGGTCCTATAAGTTTAAATGCAGACCACCCAAATATTATTGCTTATGGGGATATCCCTTTAGTCTTCATGGACAGATGTGAAGTACCAGAATGCCTTTATAATGCAGAGGGTCTGCTTCTGCTTTCCATGGCACCATTTTGTATTCAAAGTAAGGATGCTTGTTAGTTAGCTCATGGCATTTTCCTTTAGTCTATAAGATGTGCAGCATTTGGGAGGACATTTTAACTCATGCTCATCTTATTTCTTTGGTCACTCCAGACATTTCTGGGAAGAAGGATTTTAACACTTTTTATAGCATTACGTTTTTTGGAAATCAACCTATACTTTCATGGACTCTTAAAAAATCCAGTCATATGTTGTTTCCAGTGCTTGGAATCCTCTCTCAAAGACATTTGCTGATTACCATGTTAATGCCTAAAAAATGTTTTAGAGCTCTTTTCCATGAATGCATTACCTTAGCATTCAGAAGTAGGATCTGTCTCTGAGTCAAAAATCAAAGTATAATCATGGAAACTATTTTTTCAGGAAATTAGATTTTCCTGGCTGAGATAGCAATAAGTCTGATTGACAAGGAAAACTCTCCACATGAACAATATTCTAAAGGAGGAACAAAGAGGTTTTATCTGGGAATTTCAGAACACCGAGGGAAATGATTGTTTAAGGTGGGCCTGATTTTGGCAATGATTCTTTAATATATTGAAAAAGTGAGATAAAATTTTTATTTTTACTACATTGTAACCACAAGATGGCACCACTTTCCTATTTTTAAAAGTTTGACACTGCTGTTTTTCATTTTTTACATTTTTTTAGAGATTACAAGCTGTTTGGGGACATTTGGTTATAACTTTCCCTCAAATACAGGCTCATAGACTATAAGGCTAGAGTTATGGTATTAAATAAGAATTTGTAGGTGGAATAAGATTTATAATATGCATCGCATATGAATGGGATTTAAATGGTTTAAATGGTTGGAATCTCAGCCCAAGGGAAAGGAGTTTCTCTGGGGGTTTTGTAAGTGAAAAGGGCATTGGGCAACTTAAACTGGGTTACACCATGAGAAGTCAGATGTAAAGTGGTCTTGGCCAGGAGTTCCCTGTCTGGTCCAAGGGTATGAGCTGGCAGAGAATATAGGCAGGAGGAGAAGGAGGGTAAGAATGTCAGCTGTGCTGAGAGTTGAACTCTTCTAGAAATGATATTTTGAAGTGAGGGGAGAACTGAGGTTGTGTTTGAGGAAGAAGGAAGAGATCAGAGGAGGAGAAGCGTACCTAAGGCAGAAGCAAAAAGTAGAAGGCAATTCCACCCACTTCTCAGCTCTGCCCTAACTCTGTTAACATATTCTGGTTTAGCAAACTGTCCTGGGCCTACAAAAGACAAATGAAGGGAACCAATGGGGAATCAGCCACCTTCCTGTCATAAATGCTGTTTTAAGGCTGTTGCTTAGCTATAGTTATAAGACCTTCCTGTCCTCACCGTCCCTTCATTCCCTGTTCTCCTTCTCTTCATCAGTCCAATCCCTTTTGGTTATAGTTAGTAGAATCCAGTGCAAGTAGCTTAAACAAAAGGGAATTTATCCACACATGAGACTTAAAAGTTCAGGGTTTGAATAACTTCAAACAGCTGCATATAGATGTTCCACTGTTGGTTCTGTTGTTCATTTGTTTTTTTCCCCCTGTTGTCTTCATTCTTCCTCACATCTGTTCAGGTTGCAGGAAAGATTGCCCCAGCAGCACTAGACTTCATGATTTTCATAGCCATCAATCTCAGAAGCCATTAGTTTCTCTCCCAGTATTCCTACAAAGACCCTCATTGATAGGTCTGGGCTGTGTGTCCATTTGGCATAAGAATTATATGGGCCACACAAGGTGCAATACTCAAAAGAAAAGGTTTATGGACAGATTTTAAATGTAACCCATGTCCATTATATCTTCCTAAGAAAGTATCTGGATAGTAACATGGCCCCAGGCCAATGTTCCCAATACAGTAAGAACTAATCTACTAAATGCAGGGAAAATGCACAGCTTATAATTATGGATAAGGACTAGATCTAAGTTTGGAGATCTTCAACCTAGGAGGAAAGTCTCTTAGAGAGAATTAAAGGTTTGATCTGTTGTTACCCTCTAGTATTTCCTGTTCTTTTTAGCCATTTGCTTCTATGGGTAAGCATAATGGTGGTCAGGTTGACTCGAGAAGAATTTCTGGTCTCAGAGTCTCCTGAACTAAAATCAGTCTTTTTCCCTCTCCCTTCTTTTATTGCTCCCTCTCTACCTTCCCACCCCATCACCAAATGTGACTGGATTTCCTTTGACCCATTGTATGTAGGACTCGTTCGGAATCCTGAAATGAGACATCCAACAGAAATCTTGGGACTAAAATCTTTGTGTTCAAAGCAGGGAATTGGAGATGTTTCCTTATACTGATGTGTGGTCATGTAATTGTGCCAATAATGAAAGCTCTAGATGTAGTTACTTTCATTAATTTCCATCTCACAAAGGTAATAAGTGTTCTGTAGTGAGTGCCTGGGAAGATGGCTCTTGCCAAATCTGGAGAATATAAGAAAAGAAGAGTTCTTCTGGGTAAACATTCTTAGTGCCAGGTATTAGAAGCTTTTGTAGAGCTCAACAGCATACTGAGAAGTTTAATTATATACTCATATATTTTAGATTAAGTTTATTTTATAATGGGTCGACCTATTATATTAACATGATGACTGTGCTTTTCTTGTGGAAAACTTGGAAAGAGACTTATAATAAAATGTCCCCCTGCCTACCCCCCACTATGAAAACTAGATTGTTTAGTTTGAAAGAATTGATCATAGTCTTACAATGACAGTTTCTACACTATTTTACACAGCATTCTCAGAGTATTTAACACTTACTTTGACAGCAAAGCTGTGGAAAGAAAGGTTCTATCTGAGTGGTATGAACCAAACACCAGGTAAGAAGCTTGACTTTAAGGCATAATTTCTACCCTGTTAATTGTCCTATTGGTCTTAAGGAAATGAGATAGACAATCATCCATTCTTAGTGGGTTAACAAGGCACAACATCTGAAAAGCTGGCATGTATATTGGAATTTCCTTGATGATGAATGATGTTGAACATCTTTTCAAGTACCTGTTGGCCATCTGTATGTCTTCTTTGGAAAAATGTCTATTCAGAGCCTCTACTCATTGTAAAATCAGACTGTGTTTTGTTTTGTTTGGCTATTGAGTTGCATGAGATCTTCGTGTATTTTAGATATCCACTATACTCCAAGTCCTATTTCTATGTTCCCTTTTCATTGACTGGCACCACCATTCATTTGGACAGGCTAGTTTATCTCTCATCCTATCAACCACTGAATTTTGAAATTTTTACCTTCAAAACATCTTTTGAATTCTTCTGTCAGTTTCCACCATAGTCTGAACAACATTTTTTTTAATGTGGAAGACTGCATTATTAGCCTTAAAAATGGCTTGTATGCAATCTGACCTTCACTCTGGCAGAATAACCCTTTCAAATATGAATCTGTTGATACCACCGCTTAGACAAGACACTTCAGAAATTCCCCTTTATGTTTAGGATAAAGACTCTATTTCTAAACATAAGTCACCAGTGCCTGTATGATCTGGCCCCTTCCTTAGACTCTGGCATTCACGTACACCACCTCCCTCCCTCCTCTATGGTCCAAACTCTCTGGCCATGTTCTCTCTTGCCACAAAGTCTTCTCACATGAGGCTCCTTCTGTCTGGATCACTCTTCTACCTCTCCACTACTTACCAGGTGGACTCCTATCTTCCTGCAATATAAGCTCAAGCTTTAGCTCCTCAAGTCTGCCTTTGTGGACCTGCCTTGCAGCTCTTTCTTGGCGCTTATCACTGATAATTTTACATTTGCCTCTATTATTATTGTTAGTCAATGATGCCCATCTTCCTTACTGGACTCAACTTCTACAAGGTCATGACTTATGTCTGCCAATCATTAATTCCATAGTCCCAAGCAAGAGAATGTAATAGGAGCTCAACAAATAGTTGTTAGATGAAAGATTGCTTATATTGCTTTACAACTTACTTTTCTATCTAAAAGAAAGCAGTGTGCGATTACTGTTAGGTTTGGGCTGTCTTGAGCATTGTTGTGAAGTGGCCAGCAGAACCTTCAATGGCATACATGAAATGGATGTAGCAGGCTACTGTGTATGTTATTCCAGAGGAGGTTGTGGATAGAGTAGCCCAATTTCTCAAAAGAAATAGATGTTGCTCCCACCTTATTTCCTCTCTAGCCACGTAGAAAGCAGACTAAATGGAGCAAATTAATTTAACACAGTTTCAGATGAAGTCTCACACTATTCCTAGCATGGGATAGCATTGTAGGATAGTCAAGGTGGTCTGAGATTGGCTGTGGACAGTTGCAATTAGTGTTCTTCCATACACGTTGGGAAGCATGTCGAAATTTCCAGAAGTGTTACCCAAAATAAAAATCTTGTTTGCCTAACTAAAAGCTGTTCCCACCTTTTCTTGGGATGTAGAGCCTTTATTGCTTTCCAGTGTGTAACCCTAACTCATGCACCTTGAGAAAGATACAGGATCCAGACCCCAGCAAGAAATTCTAATGGATCTAAACCAGTCATGGTGACCCAGTTTCCTTGTCAGTTATTGAATCTGATGTGGGCATGCCACTGCGTGTGAGAGGCCTTTGTGTTCTTTTAGAAAAGGCTCTTCTCTTGTTATCAGAGGCACCTGGATAAGCAGTCCCCCTCCTTCTGCTCAATGCTGTTGTGTCTGAATGGGGTCCTAAGAAGGCTGCAG
This sequence comes from Lontra canadensis, assembly GCF_010015895.1. NCBI lineage: Eukaryota > Metazoa > Chordata > Mammalia > Carnivora > Mustelidae > Lontra > Lontra canadensis. Next base: position 30,108 of record NW_022631735.1, read on the forward strand.
CCAGCTTGTGACATGGGAACTGGTCTGCAGATGAAAGACATGCTGAGCATGGCAGAGAGGCAAGATAGAAAGCTCTGAGCTGCAGGCTAGTTCTCCTCACTGATATGGCTGGGTAAGCATGCACAATTACCTGGACACACACACACACACACACACGTTTGTATGTGTGCAGCAAAGAATTTGGCAAAACATCATGTGCTTCGGTTTCCTTCTGCTGTTGCATGTATATACGTAAAAGTTTTCTCCATCGTGGGGCAGAATCTTGTTGTGCTGGGTTTCAGGAATAAAAGTGAAAATTAACCACTTTCACCAATTTCATTTAGAGGTGAAAGAAAAACTGGAATGGAAAACACTGAGAAACTTCCCAGTCTCTACCACTTTTAAGAGCTTGGAGAGTACACTGGCCCCACTTGGATAACCCAGGATCCGCTCCCTGTCTCAAGGTCAGCTGATTAGCCATCTTAGCACAACTTTAATTCTCTTTTGGTACGTAGCAAAGCATAGTCATGAGTTCTGGGGAATAGGATGCAGACATATTTGGGTGTCATTCATATCCTTGCCATAGTAGTATTTCTTCCATTTTAAGTTGATTCAAAAATTTATCCACTTGGTAAACTTTTGCGCACTCATTTTGGAAATGTGAGACATGGTCCCTGCATTTAAGGAGGTGTTAATTTAGTGATGTCTTGCTCATAAAATGTTTTAATTTCTAGCATTCGATTTAATGATAAGGGAGATATTGTTCTAAATAGTCTAGCCATCCTGTTTCAGATATTCTAGAGGTATGTGTATATGTGTGTTTTTCATTTTCTAGTGGAGCAACCAGAAGTTATACTGAGGTAAA
>NW_022631736.1:0-31003 GCF_010015895.1 Lontra canadensis
AAATCCACAGAAGCTAGTGGAGCAGCAGGCCATGGTCAGGACTTGGGATGAGAGTTGGGTTGCTAAGAGGTTTTTGAGCTTTGGCTGCACCTTCTACAGCTGGCTTTTTATATATTTCCTAGAGCTGCATATTTCCTTGACATTCAACATTGTTCCTTAATACCATTTGCAAAGTCAGTCTCTGATTGGCTGATCCCTGAGTTGTTTAGAAAGTTATTAATAGCATTTCAATAACCTGCTTTGGTCATTATTCAATTAAGTCTCATTGTATTTCTTCTTTGCCCTCTGGATCATTATGGAAGCCAATCAGAGCAACACCTCTTTATGTGAATCATATGAGAGACTAGAGTTGGGCCAACCCTGGCTTGCTTTGTCATACTTGTCCTATGTTAACCTTTAGGCTGAGTTTGTCTAAACTGAGCATTTTCTTTCTAAGTGGTCACTTGGGACCAGGACTTCATAAATAGAATTTGTTCAGATTTGGAATGATTAACATTAGTGCCATCAAGACATGAGCTATCTAAATGAATCAGCATCCAAAAGCACTATGGCTTTCTAGGATCTGTCTGTGCAAGTTAGAGGATACTAAGAGCTCTAATCAGTATTTTTACCTTTATCCATCCAATGGATTTTACCTTTATCCATTTCCAGTTGAAATCCTTAATGACTTTTGCTGGTAGATTGTTTTCTCACTCTACTAATTAAAAATGTATGCTAGTAATGAATACATGTTTTAAACAAGTCAAACAAGTACACAGGCATATGAAGAAATTTAATATTTTTCCTCTCTTCCCCAAAACACCCATCCCTTCCAAAACTAGTACTTCAGAAATAATAAATATTAACAGTTGGGTACATATTCTTTGACACCTTTTCCCCTGCTTTTGCAGACATAAACCAGCATAGATAGATAGATAAAAAGATTGTTCATCTAGTTAAGTAAAATTTGGGGTCTATATGTATTTTTAAAAAGTTTTAATTATAATAATATAATATAAAATTTACCATCTTAACCATTTAAGTGTACTGTTCACTAGTGTGAAGTACATTCACATTGGTGTGCAATCTCTAGAACTCTTTTTTACCTCCCAAACTGAAACTCTTTGTCCGTTAAAGAACAACCTTTCCATTCTGTCCTCCCTAGGCCTTTGGTAACCACTTTTTCACTCTTTGTATTGATGAATTTGACCAAACTAGGTGTCTCCTGTAAGTGGAATCATACATACATCTTTTTAATGAATGGCTTACTTCACTTAGCATACTGTCCTCAAGATTCATCCATGTTTAGAATGTATCAGAATTTCCTTCCTCTTTTAGGCTGAATAATATTCCATTGTATGTATACAGCATGATTTGTTTGTCCATTAATCCACTGATGGACACTGGGCCCGTTTCCAACCTTTTGGGTATTATGATTAATATAACCATGAATGTAGGTGTACAAATATCTCTTTAAGATCATACTCTCAATTCTTTTGGCTATATTCCTAGAAGTGGAATTGCTAGATCACATGGTAATACTGTTTTCAGTTTTTTGGGTAACTGCCATACTGTGTCCCATGTGGCTGCACATTTTCACCAACAGTGGAATTTCTTCACATCCTTGCCAACACTCTTTGGGTTTTTTGAGTGTAGGGATTCTAGTGGGTATGATTATATATCATTGTTGTTTTGATTTGCATTTTTATAATGACCATTGATATGAAACCTTTTTTCAAGTGCTTGTTGGCTGTTTATCTTTTTTGGAGAAATGTCCATTCATGTCCTTTGCCCAATTTTTAATTGATGTTGAGTTGTAGGACTTCTTCATATATTCTAGATATTAGCTTCGTATCAGATATATGATTTGCAAATCTTTGTCCCATTCTCTAGATTGAATTTTCATTTTGTTCATTGGTCCTGTGATGCACAGAAGTTTTTAATTTTGATATAGTTCAGTATCTGTGTTTTTAATTTTTGTTCTATATGTTTTTGGTATCATATCCAAGAAATCACTGCCAAATCCAGTGTCATGGAAAACACATGTCTCCCTGTGTTTTCTTCTAAGAGTTTTACAGTTTTATCTCCTAACTTTAGGTTTTAAAACCTGTCTTCAGTTAATTTTTGTGTATGGTGTGATGTAAGAGCCCACCTTCATTGTTTTGCATATGGATATCCACTTTTCCCAGCACCATTTGTTGAAAAGACTGTCCTTTCTCACAAGGATCTTGTGAATGAACTTGACACTCCTGTTGAAAATTATTTGAATGTATATGTAAGGTTTCTTTCTAGGCTCTTTCTTTTATTCCATTTGTCTATATGACTGCCTTTATGCCAGTACCATGCTGTTTGGATTACTGTAGCTTTGTAATCTAGTTGAAATCAGGAAGTATGATGCCTCCAGCTTTGTGCCTCTTTCTCAAGATTGATTTGGCTATTGAGAGTCTTTTGTAGTTCCATACAGATTTTCAGATTTTTTTTTTCTATTTCTGTGAAAAATACCATTGGAATTTTTATAGGGATTGTAGTGAATCTGTAAATTGCTTTGAGTAGTATGACATTTTAACAGTACTGATTCTCCTAATTCATGAGCATGGAATACCTTTTCATTTTTTTGTACCTTCTTTAATTTCTTTCAACAATGTCTTTTAGTTTTCAGTATACGGATCTTTCATCTCCTTGGTTAAATTTACTCCTAAGTATTTTATTCTTTTTTGATGCTATTATAAATGGAATTTTTTCTTAATTTTTCTTTCTTTTTTTGATTTATCTTTATTATTATTATTATTATTATTATTTTTAGAGAAAGAGAATGAGAGGGAGAGCAGCAGAGAGAGGGAGAGGGAGTGAGAGAGAACCTTAGGCAAGCTTCATGCCCATTGTGGGGCCTGATGTAAGGCTTATTCTCACGACCCTGAGATCATGACCTGAGCCAGAATCAAGAATTTGACAGTTAACTAAGCCACCCAGGCCCCCCTTAATTTTTCTCTTATAGACTGTTGTTAGTATATAGAAATGCAGCTGATTTTTTTAATATTTTGCAACTCTACTGAATTTGTTGATTAGTTCTAAACATTTTCTTTCTTTCTTTCTTTCTTTCTTTCTTTCTTTCTTTCTGGTGGAGTCTTTGGGGTTTTCTATATATCATATCATGTCATCTGCAAGTAGAGACAGTTTTACTTTTTTCTTATTTGGATGCTGTTTACTTCTTTTACTTGTCTAATTGCTTTAGCTGGGACTTCCAGTACGATGAGAAATAGAATAGATAAAAGTGGGCACCCTTCTCTTTTTCTTAATCTTAGAGGAAAAGCTTTCAGTCTTTTACCACTGTGTATGATATTAGTGTGGGCTTTCATATATGGCTTTTACCAGGCTGATGTACTTTCCTTCTATTCCTAGTTTGTTGAGTGTTTTTGTTTTCTGTTTTTTTTTTTTTAATTATGAAAGCATGTTGAATTTCATCACTCTTTCTCCATCTATTGAGATAATCATGTGTTTCCCCCCCCTTTGTTCTGTTATGTGATGTATTATATTCATTGTTTTTTTTTTGTGTGTGTGTGTCTGTTGAATCATCCTTGCATTCTAGGATAAAATCCCACTAGGTTGTGGTATGTAATCTTTTCAATGTACTGTTGAATTCTGTTTGGTGGTATTTTATTGAGGACTATTGTATCAATATTCATCAGGGATATTGGTCTCTAGTTTTATCTTCTGTAGTGTCTTTGGCTTTGGTATCAGGGTAATGCTAGCCTCATAGAGTGAGTTTGGAAGTGTTCCCTCTTTAATTTGTTAGAAGAGTTAGAGGATGATTGATTTTTAACTTTTCTTTAAACGTTTGGTGAAATTTACCAGTGAAGCTTCTGGTACTGGGATTTTATTTGTTGGGAAGTTTTTTTATTACTGATTTAATCTCCTCACTAAATCTGTTTAGATTTTCTATTTCTTCATGATTCAGTTTTGATACATTATGTGATTCTAGGAATTTATCCATTTTATCTAGCTTATCTAATTTTTTAGCCTATCCCATATGTATTAGTTATTCTTTTAAATAGCTATGCACTATTCCAGAGTTTGATCATACCACAGTCTATTCAGTCATCCCCCAATTGACAAATCCACAAATATTTTTGTTTGTGCTTTTGAATTAAAGAGATCATAGAATTTTAAGCTAAAAGGGACTTTAAAGGAGTCCAGCTTTAGGTGATTATGAGAACTAAATTAAGCTAATAGAACTAAACAGGCTTCTCAAACAGGTTCTACCATCAAGTGTATTCTGTGACCTCAGAATACTTAATCCCCCTGAACATTGTTTTATTCATCTGTAAAATGAGATGATCTCTCAGACACTCCAGGGCTAAAATTGTATAATTGCTCTTCCAGATCATTCATTCCTTAAGGGCATGATCTGCTATGTCTGATTCATTTCGGTATTCTACATAGTGCCTTCTGCACAATCTTGAATATAGGCACTCAGTAAAGGCTTGTTGAATCAAGGAAGGAATGAATGATTGGCAGTGTATTGTAATGATAAGTAGCCAAATTTGCATTTTACCCAAGTCACCTATCATTTTATTTTATACTTTTTTCTCAGCAGGAGCTCTTAAGTAGTGATACCTGAACGTGGTCAGTAGTTAAAGAAACAAGAGGACAAAACATGTTTCCATTTTTGTTCTGTTGTTCAAGGGTGTCTTCTGGGTTGGATCAGGTCTCTAGAAGAAATGTCGGGGAAACTGATTCTTTGCTTACATGTTATCTTTTACTCATGCTTTCTAATTTCTTGACTTTCATTAACTCTTTAATGAATAAAGTATTGTAATTTTGTAATTTTGACCAAAGTAATATTTTTTTTAAGATTTTATTTATTCATTTGACAGAGTGAGACACAACAAGAGAGGGAACACAAGCAGGGGGAGTGGGAGAGGGAGAAGCAGGCTTCCTTTCTAGCAGGGAGCCCGATACGGGGCTCAATCCCCATACCCTGGGATCATGACCTGAGGTGAAGGCAGCCACTTAAGGACTGAGCCACCCAGGCGCCCCATTAACCAAAGCAATATTTTTAATGAAAAAGAATTATCTTCAGCTCCCTCCAGTTCTTTTTTTTTTTTTTTAAAGATTTATTTATTTTAGAGGGAGAGGTGGAAGGGAAGAGGGGAAGAGAGAGTGGGAGAGAAGAAGCAGGGTGGAGGGGCCAAAGGAGAGGGAGAAAGAGGCCTATGTAGACTCTGAGCTAAGCCCAGAGCTTAGTCCCATGACCCCGAGATCACAACCTGAGCTGAAACCAAGAATCGGTTGCTCAACTGACTGAGCCAACCAGGAGCCCCTGGCTCCCTCCAGTTCTGAGTCCAAGAAAACACAAATTAATCTTGATCCTTGTCTGAAAACTACCCAGATTCATGAAGTATTTCCTAATGCTGTGTTTAAATCTGTGTGCATTCTGGTGTGCCGGGTTAGTGTCTGTCCTGAGCTTAGGTCAAGATCCCGGGGTCCTGGGATGGAGGCCTACATCAGGCTGGGAGCCTGCTTCTCCTTCTCTCTCTGCTTGCTGTTCCCCTTTCTTGTGCTCTCCTTCTCTGTCAAATAAATAAATAAATATGTATAAGTTCATTGTATGTATTTTTTTCATTCGTTGTGTATTATGTATGCATACATGTATATATATAATAAATGTATTTCTAAGTGAAAATTTTAAACCAAATTAGTTACATTATTATTTTCACTTTCAGTTTAGAAATGGGAAAAGTAAAATCCTCCATCTAACCAAAAGCATATTTCCTCAGAGAGCCTTCTGCAACTTGTCGCTTTCTTGCTTTACTCTGCAAGGCTATGTATAAATGGAAGAGTGTAATATATTAGCCTTATATTCCCATGGTTTGAAGATTGCCTGAAAGAGCATTCCTTTAACAGACTTAAAAAAAATACATCATATTCTGGCTCTGGATTCAGAGTTCCTGGCTTCTATAACTTTCTGGTTATAAAAGTACTTTATGAGGTCAGGATATGGAAATAGAGCCTGTGCCACTTCTGAGGCCCTTTATAACTGCCTTTACTCTATCTTTCTCTGGGGATTAACCCCATTAGATCTGGTAAAATTTCCTAGAAACCATTGTGGTATAGCAAAGGCAGACTAAAATCTTTTGTGACTTTTTATGAAATACGTATCACAAACACACTCAATGAAGAGAAAGAGATATGTTTGCTGCACCAAATAGATATAATTTAATAGGCGTTGGTATATTATTCCCCTTTCATAAAAAGTGCAGTTTGCAGAAAGGTGGAGTATAGGAGGTAAATATAGGACAGATGATTCTTCTGTGGCATCGGTGACACTGAGTCACAGAGTAGATTCAAATGTGTGCTGAAGCAATTTCTTGAGTTAAATTCATATTTTGGCAACGTCATTGGGGTGATCAAGGTCTTTCCGGAATTGAATGGAATTATATAAGTCTGTGAGGCCCAAATATTTGTTATCCCCCACAACAAAAACCAAATAAAAATTCAAGAATTTGTTAGCCATCCATGGGTGTTAGAAGAGATAATTCATGAATTGATTTGGTGGTTGAAACTTCAAATCAGAAATCAGCAGGCTTGCTTTTAGCAGGTGGGCTCACAGCAGGTGGGCTGGCAGCAGGTGGGCTGGCAGCAGTAACAGCAGCAGGCTGGGCGGCAGCAGGACTGTCCACAGTAGGATGGGCGGCAGCAGGGGGCCTGGGCATGGTGCAGCTGGCAGCAGGTTGGGGGCGTGCAGCTCACCACGCAGCAGGGGGGCAGGCAGGTGTCCTCCACGCGGCAGTCAGGGCGGCACCACCTGACTCGGCAGCTCACAGCTCCACAGCCACCTTCCTGGCCACCACCAGTGCCACAGCTGGTCCCACAGCAGCTGGGCTGGCAGCAGGTTGGCTGACAGGAGCTGGTCTGGCAACAGCTGGGCTGGCAGGAGCTGGTCTGGCAGCAGCTGGGCTGGCAGCAGCTGGGCTGGCAGCAGCTGGTCTGACAACAGCTGGGCTGGCAGCAGCTGGAGCCACAGTTCCCACTGGTGGTGCAGGTGGGAAATCCACAGAAGCTAGTGGAGCAGCAGGCCATGGTCAGGACTTGGGTTGAGAGTTGGGTTGCTTGTAGGTGTTTTGGTGGTAAAGTCTATGTCGGACAGGCCTTTTATATATCTGAGCCAGCTTCTATTTGTAAAATTCTTAACATATCTTCCTTGTTTTTGTTTAAATTTGTTCCTCATTGGTCCTCTGATTGGCTTACATTGAAATACTTACGACCTATTATGAGCAGCAGTTTAGAAATTACTTTGTTTTATAGTTTCATTTGGACTCCTCATATTGGTTCTTTGCTCTTTGGAAGACATTTGTGGTTTTCCATGTTCAAAGAGCTCTTCCATTTTAGTCCACGTCAACACCCTCATTTTGTAGAGGTGGTTATTTCACGTGACACTCTGTCCATATCTCTAAGGCTAAGGATAATTGTGCTCTTAGTTTTAACTACTATTTTTTCCTTTTGGCTGTATGGACTAAATTCTGTTGAATGTAGGACATTGGAACATCCACTGAATTGAAGAGTACCTTTGGTTATAGATAATTAAAAGCTTCCAACTAATTTACTCCAACATTAAATCAAATTACTATCATAGTTCCTTTGACTTCAATCAACTTGAAATATGTAAATATTATTCATATTCTAGGTCAGAAATCTTGTGAACCAAGTGATATAGTTTATATAAAGATATCTCGCAGAGGGCTTAGCTTCAGGTAGATCTTTAATAAATGCTTACCAAATCTGATTTTGAGTGGGTGGAGTAAAAGGCATGATTCATGGACACATGTACCAATTATAAATAATTTAATAGAACTTTCAAGCTGTAGTGCCTCTCGTGGAGGAGTCCTTGTTATTGTCAAAAGAGAGTAGGAAGTCCTGAAATATTTTCTGCACTGAAAAGTTGAACCAAAGCTCAGGGAAAAACATCTGGGAGTTAGGACATTTTGAAGAAGGCACTGCTATCTACTATATTCTTTGAAATGCATTTGATCTATCATTGTCAAATGTTTTTGGTCTATCATTGCTACCAGTTAAATGATAGAAGTAAATTCTGGGAGCTTGTAAATAACTTGGAAAATATTTTTCATGAAGTGTCCTATATTTTGTCCTATTGTGTTTTATATATTGCACTAAAATACTTAATGAGGAATTAAAAAATTAAATGGTAAAAGTATTTTTTTATTCTAGATTTATGTTAATTTCCTAAGAGAACATCTTTCAAGTTGGGTTGCAAAATGCAATATACAGAGTTCGAGATTTGTAATGCATGTGTCTGACCATTGGTGATGGTAGAACTCACAGGGTATCTCCCTGGCTCTTTGTTCTACTGTCATTTAGATTAGAGATACATTTTATACAAACTCACAGTAAATGAAGGTGAGTATTAGCAGTTGAAACTTAGAGAGCAATTTTGGGACCAGTGGTAAGAATATAATAGGTACGATATAGGAATTAAACCTAAATGCTCTTGGAAAAGAGTATCTAAAAGATAGTATCTGGTAGATATTTTAAAATTTACTTATTAAGTAATATAATCTTTAGATGTTAGGTACACATGAAGGAGAACATCTAGTATATAAACTGGAAAGAGAATAAAACAGTAGAGATATATCTAGGTAGAAGTCCTATAGGTTTGAGCAACCTGAAAATTTTAGCCAAAAGTGATTTTACTGGTTTAGACCTAATCATAATAGGTTAGAACATTTTAGGTATTTGAATAAATAGAAAGATTATTAAATGCATGGAGGATTTTATTAACTGATGGATTCAGCATAATGTAATTAGTATTTAATCTTTCTGGTTTAGAGTTTCTGTTTATGCTTTAGGATTATTATCAAAATGCAAATCCACTCTTCTTGAATTCCAGCTAAGGGTGGACAACTTTGAGGTAGAAGGAAGAAAATAACTCAGTTTGCTTTACACATTTAACATTTTATTTGAAATTAAGGGGATATTCAAGGAGAAATGTCTGAAAATAAGCGGGGATCAAGAGAAAGGGAAGAGACCAGAGATGTCACTGAAATGAAGAAATACCCCACTCTGGTGCCTTTTCAAGCAAGGCAGGATATCTAGATACTTTGATTGATACATGCTTTCAGCATGCTAGTTCAGCACATCCAAGAGGGTCCTGTCTAAGACTCATTATTTCTGAGTGGCTTAGAAACATCATGATACTTAACATGGGAGTAAAATTGAACACTTCTTCAGAGATGAGAGCAGTTTGCTTAGCTTCTCCTTTCATTCTTTCTTAATCAGCAGCCTTGCTTTAGCAGGTGGGCTCACAGCCGATGGGCTGGCAGCAGCTGGGCTGGCAGCAGTAACAGCAGCAGGCTGGGCGGCAGCAGGACTGTCCACAGTAGGATGGGCGGCAGCAGGGGGCCTGGGCATGGTGCAGCTGGCAGCAGGTTGGGGGTGTGCAGCTCACCACGCAGCAGGGGGGCAGGCAGGTGTCCTCCACGCGGCAGTCAGGGCGGCACCACCTGACTCGGCAGCTCACAGCTCCACAGCCACCCTCCTGGCCACCACCAGTGCCACAGCTGGTTCCACAGCAGCTGGGCTGGCAGCAGGTTGGCTGACAGGAGCTGGTCTGGCAACAGCTGGGCTGGCAGGAGCTGGGCTGGCAGCAGCTGGGCTGACAACAGCTGGGCTGGCAGCAGCTGGAGCCACAGTTCCCACTGGTGGTACAGGTGGGAAATCCACAGAAGCTAGTGGAGCAGCAGGCCATGTCAGGAGCTCAGTTGACAGTTGGTTTGCTTGGTGAAGTTTCTGGGTTAGAGCTGCTTATTTCACTTGGGCCTTTTATAGGTCTTGGCCAGTTCCTGTGTTTTTGGTGGGCAGCATTTTTATCTTGTTACTCTTTAAACAAGCTTTTCCAGAGTCCTTTGATTGTTCAAATACTGAGTTATTTTAAATGCATCCCAGATTGGTTTTTCCTTATTGCTCAGCTAATGCTCACTAAATGTTTTTGTCCTTGGTAGAAATGTTGTTTCATTTCCAAACAATGCTATAATTTCTCCTCAAGTCTCAGCTTCCATTCTGCATTTATGATCATATCACCTGACAAAGTGACTCTCACTCATAAGATGATGTGAATTTTTAGGGTCATATTCACCAGACTCAAGTCTCCAGAGAAAAATTACTAACAACTGGTTGTCTTTTATGTAAGACTATCTTTGTATTTTTTGATTAATAAGATTATAGTCCCTACAGTCAGCCAGATAAAAACTCTGATAAACTTCACATTCATAGAAATTCATAGATTTTTTTCCAGGAATTGGACCTCTCCAATTTCCATGATCTCTCCTGAACTTCACACATTTAGACATCAGAATATACCACTGAGGAAGATCAGTAGAACAAAAATGGTTCTGTTCCAATTTATTGTGGATATTTTATTAGCATGAATTTAAAAGGTTAAAATTCATAGCCAATAATTAGGAAAATATCACACAAAATTTCAAGTATAATTTGTATTTCCCTATGAAAGGTAAAAATCACTGCTATGTAGATTATCTAGATGGTATTTTTTTAAAAGATTTTATTTATTTATTTGACAGAGAGATCACAAGTAGGCAGAGAGGCAGGCAGAGAGAGGAGGGGAAGCAGGCTCCCCACTGAGCAGAGAGCCCCATGTGGGGCTCCATCCCAGGACCCTGAGATCATGACTTGAGCTGAAGACAGAGGCTTAACCCCCTGAGCCACCCAGGCACCCCTAGACAGTATTTCTTAAAGGTGGGATTTTCCATTTTATGTAACTATACCATGTGCCCTGTGAAATTATATTAGGCCAAAGAGCATGACAATTGATTTTATGAAGGGGAATCAATAAAAGAAAAAGCAGGAGTTAGGAGATACTTTTTCTGGATTACAGTGTATATAAGGCAGGGTAGGAAATGAATGATCAAATATCATTCAATAGATATAAGTGCAAAGAGATTAAATATCCTTATACTTAAGATATAAGTGTAAAGGGATTGATGTTGTGGTATGGGCCATTTTTAATTTTCCCTGAGCTTCAGTCAATGTTAGAATATACTGTTAAATCTAGGAATGGCTATAATTTGGAGAGGTAAGTGATTTGCTCCATTTACAGAGTACATAACCAGAAATTTTGATGTAAATTACAGGAAAATAAATTTGAAACAATTTTGGTGGTTGTCAAAAGAAAGAATTTGTTGTCAAAAGATGAATGTGTAGGGTTACATGGGGGGAAATGAAAAAAAAAAGTGGTGACCAAAAAGAGCATATTATTGCTACTTGTGGTATTTTTATTCTTTCCTTCCAATCTTGAATAGGAGCACATAGTTAGTTATTTATGAGGTGGAAGAATTGGTTTGTGCAGTGATAGAATTACATTAAGATGTGATTCATGCCACTGTCAAGAAAGATGTTCATGTCATATGATAACCATAACTATAGGTATGAAGTTAAAAAGTGGTTGAAGGATTCATTAAATATCAGAGATAAAAAAATTAATAAATCACCTTGTCCAAATGTTTGATTGTATAGTTATAGAAACTGACATCATTAAAAAAAAAAAGAAACTGACATCATTGTTTTTATAAGTAGCAAATGTTTATTAAGTCATCATTTATGCACATAGCAGTAAAGGGTTGTGCAGAAAGCAAGATTCAATCTGTCTCATATCTTGCTCTAGTGTACAAATCATTGTAGTATTGATAGGAGGGATGAATCAAGGGAAAGAGTCAAATATATTATCATCCATCCTCATAGTTTTAAGTTGGAACACTGATGTTGTGGTACAGACTGCTTTTAATTTCCTCTTGGCATTAGCTGATGTTAGTATACTACTGAGTCCAGGAGTGACTGCATTTTGGAGAGGTTAGTGACTTGCTTTATTCACATAGCACACAACAGAAGAGCTGGGTATAAAACTCCTACCTCTCCCTCCTGTATCAGTTCATTTTATTTTATATCATGCTGTTTTCCAGGATAAATAAATTATTAAAACTCTTTGTCTCCTATTAAGAAAATACTTTAAAAAAAGAAAATACTTTATAATAGCTCAGGAATAGAAATATTAGTAGTGAGCAGAAATGCTATGGAGTAGTAACTTTAATCACATAGTAAATAAGCATGAATATGTTCAGATTCTTTTAAGTGTCTTCTGGCCAGAAGGGTTTTCTCTAGAACCGCAATAACACATTTGATTTTTAATTGTTTCTTGTTTCCCACATTCATATTAGGTAACATACCTTGGGTTTCTATGTCTGCCATATTCTTTGTGTCTTCTTTATTCCGTGGCTATCATCTTAGTTAAGTTCTTACTGTGTATCACTTGGACCAGTACAATGGCCTCTTAATTTGTTTCTGTATAGCCATTATATGTCCAGACTTTGGAGTTCTTTTTTGATAAGCAGCTGCCATAAGAATCATCCTGTTACCCAATGCCTGTCATGCCATTCTCTTTTTCCAAGGCTTTCAACAGGTCCTTAGAATTTATTGCATTAAGGGCATACTCCTTTGGTTAGTATTCAAAGCATACGCATTTTCCAAATCTATTTTCCATTATTCCTTTGGGCTCTCTGCTCATTCTACATATGTCCAGTGTTCCCAGCCAAACTATCCTCTGAATAATCCCTCTCTATATACATTTGTGCACACTGTTACCAGTGTTGAGAATGCCATCTGCCCTTAGATCTGCATGCCAAAATCTTAACCCATATACAATGCTAGTTCCCTTTTCAGTCCTTCTTGTTCTCCCCAATCAATAGTGATTTCTCTATTGACATCAAAGTGTGTTGTACTTTTTTTTCATTTTGTAATTTTTACTTGCATTATTATGACTTTCATTTCTCTCCCTAGAAGTTTTTTAAATAGGGACACATTTTTAACTCAAGTTTAATTGCTGTTGCATACCATCTAGCCTGTGATTTGCCAATGTTAGGCAATCAGTACATTTTTAATTTAAATTTAATAAAAATAATTAGAATGAATAAGTAAAACCAAATATGTATTTGCTAGGCCAAAGAAGAGAAGTTTATTAGAAAACAAGCATGCCACAAGACCCAAGATCTACAGTGGGAAGAAGGGAGTTGATACTGTTACAAAGACTTGAGAACAGTCCAAGTCTTAAGAGATGAGCCTGGATTTCCATTCATCCTCTGGTTGGCTTGGACTTTGATGGTTCAGGGCAGGAGTTTTGGTAGGTAGAGATGGGAGTATGGCTTTTTTTTTTTTTTTTTCCAGAAGGTTGATTGCTTGTTCTAGATGGTCAGTACACTTCTCAGCAGCAGGGGGAGGTCCTACAGGTGGTGCGGCAGGGGGCAGGCTGGCAGCAGGGGGGGGCGGCAGCAGGGCGCCTGCACAGAGATGGGCTGGCAGCAGGTGGAGGCCCAGCAGCAGGGGCGGCAGACCACGGCCGTGCAGGACGTGGGGCAGCAGCTGATGGGGCGGCAGCAGCCCTCCTGCAGGCCACAGGGGTCACAGCAGACGGGGCGGCGGCAGGGCTCACAGATGGGGCGCGTGCAGCGGCAGGTGCAGGTCACGGGGCGGCACACGGTGGTCTGGCAGGACACGGGGCGGCAGCAGCAGGGGTCGCGGCAGCAGCAGGGCTGGCAGCAACCTCCTCCACAGCCCGAGGAGGAGCAGGTGGAGCCACAGCAGGAGCCGGACATGGTGATGTCTGGGGTTGTTTAGGGTTGGACTGGTGAGAGGATTTGGGTGTTGTCAGGTATGAATGTCTCTGTCCTACTCTGGGCCCTTTATATACCCTGGCCAGCTGCTGATGACACACCCCCCCCCTTTATCTTTTGGCCAATTAAGTAGAATTTTGTTTTGACTAATGATTGCATTGCTTGTGACATACTCACGATCTCATTAGAGAACTCTTGTTTTCCTAAATATGGATCTATTCATGCTGTTCATCATCAAAATCTAAACCCTCACAGTCATTTGGGATAATAACAGCTCTTCATGTTTATGTTGGGTAGGTAGCACCTGATGAATGTTGGGGAAAATGGTCCTAAAGGAACTGCAAATTGTAAAAGAAACATATAGGGGTCTCTAGATCAGTGACTGGATCCTGACTTGACCCCCAGGAGATGCCCTGAGAAACCTGCATGTGAGTCAAACAGGTATTGGACATGTCCTTGGGTCTGGACTCCTTGGAAGTTTATTGACATATTACTTGATACAATAGAATGCATATACCTTGAATAAGACCGCAGTTCAGATAGTTTGTATGGGAAAGATAAAAGGTTACTTTTGTAAGTCAGTTAAGTTATTGACATAAAATATCCATGGTTGCATTTCATTTTTTCCCCTTCTTTTCTCTAGGTCAAGTTTGAGCGACTGTGGTCCTTCTGGCCACAGAATGTTGATATTTATTTCTGAGACGTGACTTTTTTTTATATTTGCCTTTCTTATATCTATGATAGAGAATTGTGTAACAAGAATTTTTGTCTTAATATCCTTGACATAGGCACTGTATGACTAAGTGGTAAGATGGAGGTTTTCAATCAGCATTGCAGACATAGATAATACATTGATCAGAGGAGGCATGTAGGAGGCTGCACAGGTGTTCTGTGATGACACTGCTTCTTAGGAAGTGTTGTTAGAGGCCCTTGGGGAGTTACATGGGGGAAGAAGTCTCATTACTTTTTAGCTTTTCCCCTTTTATTATTCACCAGACAGGATTTTTGGTCACTTTAGGATCATTCCCATCATTCAAAAGAATGTGCCTCAAGCCCCAGGAGCTAAAGATCCCCCAGTGAAATTTTAAACATAATTCTAAAACTTTAGAAGGAATGTAAACTGACTGAACATATAGTCATAATTGGGGAAACATAAGAGGGATACATAAGAGGGATAAATGAAGTGTGGTCTCATCAATGAAGACCTTTGATTCTCTCACATTTCATGTTCTTTCTCTTGTCTATGGACACACTTGACTTTTTTCCAAAGCAGCAACCAGGGCCAAGATAAAAACTCATGTATTCTACTCTTTCTTGTTCTTTTTCTTTTTCCCAGCTTTATTGAGATATAAGTGACATATAACATTTTGTAAGCTTAAAGTGTACATTGGGGTGATTTCATGCGTGTATATATTGAAAAATGTTTACCATGATAAAATTAGTCAACACATCCTTCACTGTACCCTATATAATTATCATTTTGTTATTGATTTTGTTTTTGTTATTGTTTTTATGGTTTTTGTTGTTATTGTTTTTATGATGAAAAGATTAAAGCTTAACTCTCACAGCAACTTTCAAATCTACAACATAGTATTGTGGTTTTTTTTTTAATTAAATTTTATTTTTTCAGTGTTCCAAGATTCATTGTTTATGCACCACACCCAGTGCTCCATGTATGCAATACATGCTCTCCTTAATATCTACCATCAGGCTCACCTATACCCCAATCCCCCTTCTTTCCAAAATGCTCAGTTTGTTTCTCAGAGTCCACAGTCTCTTATGGTGCGTCTCCCGCTCCGATTTCTCCCAATTCATTTTTCCTTTCCTTCTCCTAATGTCCTCCATGTTAATTCTTATGCTCCACAAGTAGGTGAAACCATATGATAACTGACTTTCTCTGCTTAACTTATTTCACTCAACATAATCTCCTCCAGTCCCATCCATGTGGATACAAAAGTTGGGTATTCATCTTTTCTGATGGCTGCGTAATAGTCCATTGTATATATGGACCATATCTTCTTTATCCATTTTTCTGTTGAAGGGCATCTTGGCTCTTTCCACAGTTCAGTGATTATGGCCATTGCTGCTATGAACATTGGGGTACAATGTTCTTTTTACTATATCTGTATCTTTGGGGTAAATACCCAGTAGCACAATTGCAGGATCATAGGATAGCTCTATTTTTAATTTCTTAAGGAATCTTCACACTGTTTTCCAAAGTGTCTGCATTAACTTGCATTTACACCAACACTGTGAGAGGGTTCCCCTTTCTCTACATCCTCTCCAACACTTCTTGTTTCCTGTCCTGTTAATGTTGGCCGTTCTAACTGGTGTAAAGTGGTATCTCAATATGGGTTTGATTTGAATTTCCCTGATGGCTAATGATGATGAACATTTTTTCATGGGTCTGCTAGCCATTTGTATGTCTTCTTTGGAGAAGTGTCTGTTCATGTCTTCTGCCCATTTTTTGACATAATTATCTGTTTTTTGGATGTTGAGATTGAGGAGTTCTTTATAGATCTTGGATATCAGCCCTTTGTCTGTAGTGTCATTTGCGAATATCTTCTCCCATTCTGTGGATTGCCTCTTTGTTTTGTTGACTGTTTCCTTTGTTGTACAGAAATTTTTGATCTTGACGAACTCCCAAAAGTTCATTTTCGCTTTTGTTTCCTTTGTCTTTGGAGACGTGCCTTGAAAGAAGTTGCTGTGGCCGATGTGGAAGAAGTTACTGCCTGTGTTCTCCTCTAGGATTTGTTAACTGTGGTCACTGTGCTGTCCATTATATCCCTGGTGTTCATCTTGTAACTGAAAGTCTGTATCATTTGACCAAAATCTCCCATTTCTCCTACTCCTCACCCCCTGACAACCACCTTTTCTCTGTTCTCTGTTTCTATGAATTCGATGTTTTTGATTCCACATGTGAGATCATACATTATTTGCCTTTCTCTGACTTACTGCACTTAGCGTAGTGCCCTCGAAGTCCATCCATGTTGTTACAAACGGCAAGATTTCCTTCTTTTTTTATGGTTCAGTAATACTTCATTATGTATGTATAAAACACAGTTATTCATGGGGCGCCTGGGTGGCTCAGTGGGTTAAAACCTCTGCCTTCGGCTCAGGTCGTGATCCCAGGGTGCTGGGATCGAGCCCCGCGTTGGGCTCTCTGCTCAGCAGGGAGTCTGCTTTACTCTCTCTCTCTGCCTGCCTCTCTGCCTACTTGTGATCACTGTCTGTCAAATAAATAAAATCTTTTAAAAAAACAGTTATTCCAAGACTTGGAATATACACACACATGGCATATATGTATTACTCATATATATATGCCGTGTGTGTGTGTATACATATATCTCATTTTCTATATGCATTCATCTATCATTTGACATTTAGATTGCTTCAGTGCCTTGGCTCTTGTGAACAATGCTGTAATGAAATGGGAATACAGAACCTCTTTGAGGTCGTGATTTTGTCTCCTTCAGATATATACCCAGAAGTGGGATTGCCTAGGTCATATGTTAGTTCTGTTTTTAATTTTTTGAGGAGTCTCCATACCATTTTCCATAGTAGTTTTACCAGTCTGTATTCTCACCAACAATACACCAAGGAAGGTTCCTTTTTCTCCACATCCTCACTAGCATTTGTTAGATCTTGTTATACTAGTTGCTCTAACAGGTATGATGATATCTCATTGTGGTTTTGATTTGCATTTCCCTGATAATTACTGATGTTGGGCACCTTGTTGGCCTCTGTATGTCTTCTTTGGGAAAATATCTATTCAGGTCCTCTGTCCATTTTTCAATCAAATTGGTTTTTTTTGTTTGTTTATTTGTTTGTTTTGCTTTTTGTTTTAATTTGTTATTTGTAGTCCCGCTTACTGATTTTTTTGTTTTTGTTGCCTGTGCTTAGCTCTTTTCAATGCACATTGTCTCATCAGTTTTTCATATTGTTGGGGGTTTTCATGATCACATTTTATGTAAAGGGAGCCTTTCAAGGATACATAAAACCTTAAGTTAACAAGACTAATTTCTCTACTCTGAACACTTTTGATCCAAAATCATTCCAAAGAGATTTTTTTCTTTCTCCTTTGTAAAGATCTACAGAAAGTCCGTGAGTCTCTCAGAAAGCAGTTCTAGTGTTAGTCTAAGATCCTCATCCCCAGCCCATATTCAAGCTTCATGTGCAGGCAGAGAAAATATGGGTCCAATTTCAGAAATTTGTGCCACAGAACTCTGTGATTTGACATTGGTGGCAAGCCACAGAGCATTTTTTAATGCCGCCTATCCTAAAACTAGGTAACCTTCACTGAAAACTTGGCCACTTATTGGCTGCGTGTCCTTGGGCCATGAAGGTTAATGATAGGACACACAGGTTGTTGTGACAGTAAATAAGCTATTATTTGTCACTTGCTAAGAACAGTGCCTGGCACTTAGTAACTGTCTTGTGTTTATTGAGTGAATATATTTTTAAAAAGTCATTTTCTGTGGGTGCCTTTATAACCTTTAACTTTTGAATTTAGAATAAAGGTGAGCATATTTGCTATGGCAAATGACCTGCTCTTTCAGTTAACACTCTATTCAGGTGATGCCTGCACCACTCTATTCAGTTACCACTCTATTCTATACCACAGAATATACACTAAAAAAGATAATCTATTGGAGAGTCTCATTAATAATGAAGTAAACAAATGAAGTAATAATGAAGTAAAATAAAAATGCCTGGAAGGAAGATATAGAGCTCCGTGTTTTTAACCCAGTTTCTCAAAGGGGAGTTAGGTTATTGTTGTAAAACCTATAAGAAGAATATGTGTCAGAATTGTGGATAGTGGCCTGAACTGTACTGAGAACCCCATGCAACACAGAGTGAGCTCTTAGAAAAACTTCCATTAAAAAAAAGCCTTAAAGCTGATTTAGACAGATTCCTGGTGGTGAAGGGCAACATATTTTGTATTACTAATGCTGAGGACTTTATTTAACACTATCATTTAATGTAACAGTATGATCAAATTTTAACATGGAAAATATTGTCTTATGTTCTTAATTCTCAATTGTCTATTCAAATGGACAAAAATAATTATACCTCTAATTTAAAACTGCTAACAATTAAAACAAATTTTAATTGGGATATATCAAATTACACACCTTATTTAAGCAGTTGAGATGATCCCAAAGAGTTAAAATACAAATCAATGTTTAATAATTTGATCATTTTAAAGGTATCAGAAAGTCCATCATATATGCCATAGTGATATTCTCTTCTATATATAATAAAATACTTCTTCTGAGTACAAATAGCTGCTAATTATCTGCTTTACATCCATTTAGACTCTGATAGGTAGGTTTTTAAAAGCAGAGCATAATCATGAGAAAGGTTCAAATATTTTTCCCAAAATAGATACAGGTTTTAGACAGTACATTCCATTAAAAGGAAAATATATGTTCATTTTAAAATTATGTAATTAAAAATTATAAAGAAGAAACTGAGTATTATCCCCAGTTACTCTTAGATTTTGTTGCATCATGTTTTAGGTAATTTTTTAGGCATAAACATACATAAACATGCAGAGTACATTTTCCTTACAGAATAGTTGACTATGTTACACCTTGTTTATTTCTGACTTAAAAATGACAAGATAATTGCACATGTTTCCTAGTAAGTTTACAATCTTCAACTATTTTTAACTACTTGACATTTCTTCTATATTTATATTGCTTGCAGTATGTACTATTTGACTTTTTTTCTTATTTATACTTCATCTCCCTAAATACGTTGTAACTTCTTTGAAGCAAGAGCCCTCTTTATTCTTTCATATTCTCTCAGTGTGGTCAGCTCAGTGTCTTGTTCATAGTAGATATTTAACAATGTGTAGACTGACAGTGATTGATTAATTTTCTTGGAAAATGCCATTACTGCCCAGTTCCTGAGCATAAAGGTGAGCAGTCTTGAGAGCCGATGTTGATTCAGTACCCACAAGACTTGACACCCTGAATAACACTCAAAATGACTACCAGATCTGTAACACATAGAAAGGAATTATCCGAAACCACAGTTATTCTTGTCCATAAAAGACCAAAGAGTTCCTCTGGGCAGAAGAACATGTCTCCTACCATACTGAGAGGAAGTGTTTGACTTTTAAGGGCTTAATGTCAGGGGGCATATGGTCTCCTGGATCTTTAATGAACATCAGTGATTATATTAGTAAGAAACTTACTTTATCTTTCATTACTCATTGCTCTTCAGCTTCACAAATGTGTTTGACCAGATGTTGCCTGAGGTTCTTTCCACCTCTAACACACTGGGTTTTCTAAGCTTGCCAACAGGTATCAGATCAGTGACGGAACCCTCATCAGCCGAGATGCAGCCTCCTTACTGGGTATTGTTCAAGGACATTTCCCAGATGTTTGGCATGTCTGGATTGTGAGCACACCTGACTCTCTGTGTGTGATGAAGATTTAGTTGTGCCCACCTTTCTCACTTGGTTACTGTGCCTTATAAATTCCACTTACAAGGATAATAAGGAAACGACCCAGACTTGGGTTATTTTAGAGAACAAGTTGAGAGGATTATTGTGCATCTTGCTTTGAATGTCTGTGGACAAAACAGACAGAACCTACTAAAAGAAAGTATCACAAAGACCATGATTTCTATGCTGGAAATACTAAGTTTATTAGGAAACAGATGACATGATTGAGGAGTTAGACAGGGTTCCTGGGAGGACAGGGTACTCTTCATGAGTAGTCAGACTGAAAAGGGGGTTCCAGTGCTTACTCCAAGCTAGGGTGAAGAGATACAAAACGGACTTCTCAGAAAAGGTGTGCTGTTCTGTCATGAAGAGCAGGATGGATGGACCCCATCTTCTACTGGGGACCATCAGTAATTGATGCACTGCTCAGCAGCAAGGGGAGGTCCTGCAGGTGGTACGGCAGGGGGCAGGCTGGCAGCAGGGGGGGCGGCAGCAGGGTGCCTGCACAGAGATGGGCTGGCAGCAGGTGGAGGCCCAGCAGCAGGGGCGGCAGACCACGGCCGTGCAGGACGTGGGGCAGCAGCTGATGGGGCGGCAGCAGCCCTCCTGCAGGCCACAGGGGTCACAGCAGACGGGGCGGTGGCAGGGCTCACAGATGGGGCGCGTGCAGCGGCAGGTGCAGGTCACGGGGCGGCACACGGTGGTCTGGCAGGACACGGGGCGGCAGCAGCAGGGGTCGCGGCAGCAGCAGGGCTGGCAGCAGGGCTGGCAGCAACCTCCTCCACAGCCCGAGGAGGAGCAGGTGGAGCCGCAGCAGGAGCCGGACATGGTGATGTCTGGGGTTGGTTAGGGTTGGACTGGTGAGAGGATTTGGGTGTTGTCAGATGTGAATATCTTTGTCCTACTCTGGGCCCTTTATATACCCTGGCCAGCTGCTGATGACCCCCAGGACACATGATCATTTCCTTGTTTGTGTTTAATTTTTCTGAAATGACACTGAAAGTTTAGCAAGATCCCTAGACACTTTTTTTTTTTAAGTGCTCAGGTACTCGTGAAAGACCATTTGCTTTCCTTATTTAATGAAGACCCATTATATTTTGCTATTTATGGTTCGAATATGAACTTAATGACCCTAACTTCAAAGTTTCCAATTATCTTCATAATTCAGTGATGTTTTACCAATTGATGTTTTGATGACACAGAGTAGCTGTCATGCTCTTACTAATAGTGGAAGTGAATTCCCCAAGTTGTGAGTGTCTGTTTCCGCTGCTAAGCTTCCTGGACAAAACAAGTTCAGGAAAATAATAAAGGACTATTTTAAAAGTCATGGTATCTCAGTAAAAGAAGTTTTACTGTGTACTTCTGGGAGCTACAGGAATCCATCTTATCATCTTGTCATCAGTGTGGTTTTTTCCCCCCAATTTTTAAATTTTGGTAAAATACATATATAACTTATGACATATTTTTTAAGTGTACAGTTTAGTGATATGGTATATATTTATACTGCTATGAACCATTAGCACATCCATCTCTAGAGCTCTTAAAAAAGATGTAATTAAATAATTAGTTAAAAATTAATTAATGAGAGGGTGGTGGGTGGGCAGGCAGAGGGAGAGAATCCCAAGCAGACTTCACACTGAGTGCAGAGGCTGAGGTGGGGCCTGATCTCACGAGCCTGAGATCATGACCGAGCTGAAATCAAGAGTTAGATGCTCAACTGACTGAGCCATCCAGGTGCCCCTGGAACTCTTTTCATCTTGCAGAACTAGAATTTTGTACCCATTAAACACTAACTCCCCACTGGGACATCTGGGTGGCTCAATTAGTTAAGTAGCTACCTTCAGCTCAGGTCATGATCCCAGGGTCCTGGGATCAAGTCCCATATTATGCTCCTTGCTTGGCGGGGAGCCTGCTTTTCCCTCTGCTGCTCCCCGTGCATGCTCTCTCTCTCTTTCTCTCTGACAAATAAATAAATAAAATCTTTTAAAAAACCAAACCAAAACAAAAAACCCCACTAACTACCCATTGAACCCCTCTCTCCAGCCCCTGGCAACCACCACTGTACCATTTCTTTTTCTTAATTATTTCTTTCACCCCCGACATCCCACAGTATTGGCTCCAACACTAGGGTGTCATGAGTGTATGACTTTAGGCAAGTCACTTATCTGGTTCCTTATGTACAGAATGTACAATATAAACTCAGCCTCTGGTAATCCCTGTTCTATTCTCTGTTACTGTGACTTTGGCTTTTTTTTAAAAAAAAATTGTCTTAGATATGTGCTCATTATTTTCCATAGTTGTAGCTTTCCAAACCATGGAAAATTGCATTTTTTAAATCTTCACAATAATGTATCATTGAATTCTAACAACTATATTCTAAGTATTGTGCTAAAACAAATACATGTATTAATTCTCACAATAATCCTATGAGATAGGTATTGTATTCCTCATTTTACACATAAGAAAGTAGAGAAGTGACTTGCCTAAGATCATACACCTACTAGGTTGGAGCCAGAGCTTACTGCAAAAACATCTGTGGGAAAATTATTTGTAAGCTGAAGAATGGAATATGGTTATCATATTCCCCTGCCATTAAGGAACATCTGTTCTATGTATGAATTTTAACAGTGAATTTATCTTTAAAATAGTTGGTATTTATGAAATGGCTAATTTTTAGAGTTATCTGAAAGGATTCTTATGTATTTCCCATATCCTCAGGAATTCAAAGAATTATCTCCCACATAGCTTTCTAAAAATCCCAAAACAGGGGCACCTAGGTGGCCCAGTGGGTTAAACCTCTGCCTTCAGCTCAAGTCATAATCTCAGGGTCCTGGGATGGAGCCCTGCATCGAGCTCTCTGCTTAGCGGGGAGTCTGCTTCCCCCCTTTCTCTGCCTGCCTCTCTGCTTACTTGTGATCTCTCTTTCTCTGTCAAGTAAATAAATAAAATCTTTTAAAAAATTCCAAAACATACCCTAAGGAGATAGCATCAAAGTTGGACCTAACGAAGTGGTTATGGGGCACTATGAACAAAGCTACTGTTGAGAAGGTATAATTTACTCTACCCTTTAAAGTTCTTCTAGCTGGACTAAGAACCAGATTGACATGTGACAGATTAAGAGGAGAAAATAAAATTTAATGGCATACTTATGGGGAATCCACACAGCCATGGAAATTCCAAAGACAATGAGGCAACATGATACTTACATGAGCTAAGGAGAGAGGTGGGGGTCTGAGGATACAAAGGGGAGAAAGACCATGAGCCAGAAGGTGAGAGGAGATGTTTGGAAAACAAATTTTGCCCTATTAGCAGATAAGTGTCTTATATAAAGAGAAATCTTGTTAATAGATTTCTTCCTGGTAGAGGCAGGTAGTTGCAGAGGAGGTAAAGAACATTTCCTGAATCTGCTGGGTTTTGATTGCTTTTAACTCAGGAAAATGTTTATGCCGAAGTGGCCCATTTTGGGGCAGCCTGCCCTTGGCCCCTACACCACCATCTAGACGAAGGTTGCAGTCTGCCATCATAATAGAGCACTCAGGTAGTGATCCTGCCAAAAGTGGTCTCCAGGCCTGCTTTGTCATACCCTGTATCTTGTTCCCTTGTCTCTCCATGCACTGTGCTTGAGCATACTCCTGCTCCCAGAGCCAGCTGTGATTCTCAGTTGTTTGGGACTGAGGAAAATCACTTCCCTCAGCCACTTTGTAGACTCTGCCTTTGGATTTGCTTGGTTCTGATCTTTTGCTTTACACCTGATCCTGTTCTAGATCCGTGGTTGAAGGCTGTGGTGCAAGCCTCCTTTCTGATCATTCTGCTTGCATAGTCTCTTGCAGTCTTACCCAGATCCACACCAACCACTGTGGTTGACCATGGCATGGAGTTACTCTGAAAACAAGCACAGTTCAATAATGATGATAAGCTTGGGAGTACACAAAGAATTCTACATCTGAGAAAATAATGTAAGACAAGGAATTCTGTAGGAAGCCAACAAAGAAAATTCTGAGAGGGGAAAATTGTGTAGTTAGAGAATTTTTAAAATGGTGTCCAAGAATATGTAGAAAGGCTCACAAGTCCATTTTCTATATACCAGTAGATAGACCCTTACTAAAGAGAAGACTCTGTTGTGCATGTAAATGTTTTGACTGCAATGGACTTCTTGTTGAGAAGTTGTTTTTTTTTTTTTTTACCATATTTCAAGAAAAATAATTCCTTCATAAGGTGGCTTATTTATTGTATTAGAAGAATGTACATGTCCATCATGAGGAGAGAATCAGTGAGGGATAGAGATGTTTTTCTCTCTTGCAACCCTGTAGAACTTATTCATTCCCTCCTTCAACAAATTCTGATTTTATCCTATGTGCCAAGTATGGCACATATCAGTGGGAATCCAGTAATGAAGAAAGTCATTTAAGTTCCAGACCTTCATAAAGCTTTCCTGGCCTGCCTCATCTCTCTGGACAGGTAGATATGCCCAGTGTGGATTAATGTTTTACCACTTCAACTACTTGGGGATTGTTTTAATGGTAAAGTCATTTGGAGTTCTAAATGAATGATTCCAGCTGCATATCTCATTTTTCTAGCAGCAATGACTCCATTAGAATCAGAATTGGCCATAGTAGTGCCGGAGGGGAGCCGTAGGAAAGATGGGATAGTGATTCTTCTAGCCTAGGCCTTCAGTGGTTCAGGATTCCCAGGTACCACTTATATTAATCACTGCACAGTTTTCTAAATCAGGCTATAAATGCAGCTCTAAATTAGTCTTCCTCCCACTTATCACATGTGTGGGGATGACTCATGGGTCAAGTTCATGATCAGAGAAACATGTAGTCTCTCCATTTCCTCAGCATCACTACAAAACCTGTGGCTTGAGCTATAAAAGTACCTCACACAAGAGGTTCTACATTATTTGAACTGCTATTAAAATTACAGATCTTCTACCTGAATTGTTTCTAAGCTAAAAAAAAAAAAAGTTCCCTGCAAAACCCTTCTTTCTTTGTTTTTTTTTTTTCTGATTATGTATACCATACCATAACCAAAAAATAAGCTTTTGAAAATTAATAAACAATAAAGAGAAACCCATTTGCTTCCCAGAGATAAAATTTTTATTATTTTACCATGCAAAACCCCATCATAAATATAATGATATCCTGGAAAAGTATCCCATCTTATAATAGTAGAGATGTGATGATGAGTCAGTGGGATAGAGCTCCATTCAAGAGGAACTTTGATCTTTGTTCACTAATTTTTTCAAGCCAGGAATTCAAATGATGAAAGTTGGGATGTTTCTAAAGATTGTAGAAGAGGGGCGGGATTAACTGGGTAATTATGTGGGAAAACGGATAGACAGCTACTGTTGAGTTAGTTGTTGAAGAGCATGTAGGTTGCAAAGGAATCTCTCATTTGATCCCTTGGGTTGGGAAGAGTTTTTACATGTTTCTGAACACCTGGGAATGTTTCTCAGTGGGCTATTCAGCAGCAGGGGGAGGTCCTACAGGTGGTGCGGCAGGGGGCAGGCTGGCAGCAGGGGGGGCGGCAGCAGGGCGCCTGCACAGAGATGGGCTGGCAGCAGGTGGAGGCCCAGCAGCAGGGGCGGCAGACCACGGCCGTGCAGGACGTGGGGCAGCAGCTGATGGGACGGCAGCAGCCCTCCTGCAGGCCACAGGGGTCACAGCAGACGGGGCGGCGGCAGGGCTCACAGATGGGGCGCGTGCAGCGGCAGGTGCAGGTCACGGGGCGGCACACGGTGGTCTGGCAGGACACGGGGCGGCAGCAGCAGGGGTCGCGGCAGCAGCAGGGCTGGCAGCAGGGCTGGCAGCAGCCTCCCCCACAGCCTGAGGAGGAGCAGGTGGAGCCGCAGCAGGAGCCGGACATGGTGATATCTGGGGTTGTTTAGGGTTGGACTGGTGAGAGGATTTGGATATTGTCAGGTGTGAATGTCTGTGTCCTGCTCTGGGCCCTTTATATACCCTGGCCTGCTGCTGATGACCCCCAGGACACAGGTCATTTCCTGGAGTTGTGGTTACCCGTTGACCTCTAGATTGGTGGATTCAATTGCTGAGGCAGCAATTCCAACATCATGGAAGGATGCTTTCCTTTCTGCCTGTCTGCTTTCTTCCTCATTGAAATGAATACTTGGTAATTTATATCATCCAAAAAATTGCTCATGGAATAACCAATCCTTCCATACCATGTCACTTGACCAGTTGACATGTCTTATGACAAGTTGACATGTCACATGACAAGATGAAAGTTTGTAGAACCCAGTGTTGCCACCATCCTACTTTCTTCTTGTTTGTCTTATTCACCACCCATGACTAAGTATGAGACTATAGGGTTCACGAGGTCACAGACCTGGTTTCTAATTGATAATGAGATGAAGTAAGAATTTCTGAAAAACCAGGATGACTCATGGAAGGAGACATGTACTGATTCTGCTATGGAAAGAATGGTCCAGTGCTTCTGGAAAATAGAATAGTGCTTCACCTTTTTTTAAGGAAATAGTCACCAGAGCTACTGGAACGACTCTAGTTTGCCTATAAATCTGAGTCACTACTGAGACTCTTTCTGTGTAAACAGCACTATGCTATTTGGGAGTGGAGAGGGAAAGGAATAAAAGGAAATTCTAAGTGGTTTCTCATCACACAGTGATTACAAATCTTAGGATGGCAAGACAAAGGCACATAAAGCAATGAAAGAAGACTTTTCATGGGGCAACAAGGTCAAACTAAGTGAGGACTTTATTTGTATTGTGCATTTTGAATGCCCCTCCCTGAGTATGGTCTTAGAGTTAAAATTGGGATTACTCTTTCTTTCTAGGTGTGACCATAAGAGCACTTGTATTGAGTTCTTCAAAACATATTGGAGATATTTGTAAAGGAGCCAATTATCTTTCTGTGGTAGATACATTGGTCTCTTGGCTGAGGGTTTGATTGCTTCTGAAGTGTGAAATTGGCTTCAGGAAAAACAAAGGGAGACACATGTACTGATGACTGATAAAATAGCTTTGTCTTTTCAAACCATAAGAGACTCTTAATCTCACAAAACAAACTGAAGGCTGCTGGGGGTTTGGGGGAGAGGGATAGGGTGGCTGGGCATTGGGGAGGGTATGTGAAATGGTGAGTGTTGTGAAATGTGTAAGCCTGATGATTCACAGACCTGTACCCCTGGGGCAAATAATACATTATAGGTTAATAAAATATAAATTAAAAAAAGCTTTGTCTTTTTTAACCATAGTTAAGTAAAGTGAAAATGTAGAAAATAAATTTATAGTTGAAAGGGAGGTTAAGGATGATATCCTCGAAGGCTTGCTGATGACTCTCAGACCAAATTTGTCTCCACAAAGTGTTTCCTTTGCTAGATCATGTTTTATACATTCATTGGCCTGCCATAGTCCTGGTTGTTGAAGGCCTTTGAGTTTGTGACCGATCATAGTCCTTCACAGTTCTTGAGGGGCCCGATATGTGAAATGATTTCTCTAAAGTCATGCAGATAAAAGAATGGCAAAGTGTTGACAACACTGTGATCTTCTCATGACTGTAAACAGTGATGAATGCCCCTAGGTTTTTTCCAGCTGAGTTATTTCAGACTAGTGAACAGGTAGTCATAGTTACCAAAACTTCTGTCTACTAAACTTCTACTTTAGTGAAGTAAAGTGGGAACTTGTTGATTTATGATTTAGAGTATTGTTATTTTGGCCTAGAATATATACAGCAATTCAAATAGTAGGAATAAGAAGATGTCTGTAAACTCACTGCATTTGTTAATTAACAGAAAGGACAGAACACTAAGAAATTCTGTGTCCTGAAATCATAGACTGTCAGAAACTTGGCAGTTTTAAGCCACATCATTAAGAATGGAAGGTTTCACTATTTCTGGGACAGGATCTTAGTCACCTTAACACAGAGAAGCAGCCTCAATATCCAACTCAAAGGCAGAGTTTCAGATAAGAGGTTTTCAGGTACAATATTCCTCATTTATCTTAACTATGTAGTTTTCAGCGAAAGAGGACCTAAGTCCTGTCACAACCCAGTCCTGATGTTAATACTTTTGCTCAAACCTCTGTTTTGCTTTGAGCCCATTAAAATACCATTTCATATAATTTTATGTAAACTCTACTGTTCTTCAAAAATCCTATTTAAAAAAAAAGCTTTTCCTTTGTTGGGTGGGATGCTCCTGGTCCCCTGTGTTGCGTAGTTTCTTTTGCTGTAGCACATAAATAAGCCTAAGCTTGTTGGACAAGAGATTGTCCCTAATCTTTACCATGTGAGCTTTTTTAGTCCTATTATTTGAACTCCAGATGTTCTGCAAGAGCATAATCACCAGAGTGGGAACAAGTAAATGTTAACTATGGTGGTGATAAATTGTGAGATTTTGTGGTTGGATTGAAAAAGTATGCAGTGTTGGTGACTTTTTCTGATGGTGAACCATGCCTCCTCTTCCATAGTTTCATGAGTTGTGATTTGTTAGGAACTGGCCACTGGATGTTAGGAAGGTTTTTAAATTCTGAAAACAGAATATGCATTCCCTGTTCTCCAAAATGATCTTTGAAATACCATCCAATCATAAGAGTCAGAGATGGAGATGGGAAAGAGTGAGGGAGAAAGGGCAGGAGGAGGATAGGGAAGACAAAGGGGATTCAGATGCTTCCTCCCTCACCTAGCAGTTGTGTGGCTTAGAGTTGATACCTATCTCTCCGCCAGCACATTTCCTCAGTCGTAGAAGGGGAAAGGTCATCTGTCCCTAATGTTCTTCATAGGCCAGGTTTATCATGAAATCTGTACAACATGGAAGACAAAAGAAATGGATATCATTCATTGAAAAGAAAATGTTTTAGATGGAAAAATTCTAGATGATCAGGGGGTGGGTGGGATTTTTTTTCTGGAATTTAACAAATAAATATCTTTCCTGCCTAGGGGCACCTGGGTGGGTCAGTCAAGTGTCTGAGTCTTGATCTCAAGATCGTGAGTTCAAGCCCTGTGTTGGACTCCATGCTGGGTATGGAGCGTACTTTAAAAAAAAAAATGTTTTCTGCCTAATAAATACCATTTGCCCAAAGCCAGGGAAGACTAACCCAAGTAATCTTTTAGAGTTTCTTACAGTCTGAGTTGTTTAATTCCTTTGGGCACTTCAGGGTGAAAGGAAAATTCCATCAGATGCATGTATTCTCCCCAGCTCTCCTTGCTTCTCATGCTAAACACTTATTCATAAAGCTTGTAATCTAGGGGCTTTTTCCTGTGGATTAGCCAATCCACTTTTATAGAGCATTTTCATTCTGAGATGATGAGTTTCTGATGATAAGTTGTTTTTTTTTTTTTTTTTTTACCCTCTTTTCTTATACTTAGGAAATCTTAGGAATATGTTTTGTTGTATTTGGAAATCCGTTTCTGCCAGTGGATGTGGACTGTCTTGAAAAAACAAAAGGCTTCCCCTCAATCTTCTCCCACTCTCAGTGACATAATATGTAATAAATAGCACATCTTTTGAGCCCATTTGATACAGTGATATTCAGATGTGCAACAAGGAATATCAGTGGATGGTACTGGGTGAATACTGTGTGCCAAGCACTTTACATGCATAAGGTCATTTAACTTTCCCAGCAACTTACAATGGTAAGGATTAACCTTACCATTTGGCAGAAGAGGAAACCTGAGGGTCAGAGAAGTTAAGTTATACTGATGCTGAAGATTCTGTTTTAAGTAGAATATCTGCCTTTTAGAATTCTTGTCATGAAGACAATTACCTTCTCATTTTGTTTGATTCAACAAATAGAAATCAAGTACCAACCATATTCTAAACATTGAGCTCCAAACTGAAAACAAGAATAAATAAATTGTGGCCCCTTCTTTGGAGACAGAGAAATGGATGATCTCAATATGATGCTATATGGGGAGGGAAGTAAGCATAGGATGCTATTGGCACGTTAGGGGCACCTAACCCAACCTCTCTCTGTGTGTATGCACGTGTGTGTGGGTGTGTTTCTGTGATGGAGGGGTTAGGGCAGGGCTGTTACAAAAGGCTGAGCTGAATCTTTGAAATGGCTCAGTGTTAGGTAGGTGAAGAAAGTGGAGGGCTGGGGTAGGTGGAAACAAAATATTCCAGATAAATGAAAGAATGACAAAAGCAAAGACCTACGGAACTACATGGTATGTGCCACTTACTGTGAGTTTAATGTTACTTGCAGTGAAACTTGGTGGGGGGTGTTGAGACATGAACCTGGATATGTGGGCAGTGGACAGACCCTGGAGGACCCTGTGTGCACAGATTTCCTATCCACGTAAGCAGTCTGAGGACTAGCCCAGCCATCCTGTACCACCTTCCGAGATTCATACCAGGATTCCTAGCACCTTTCCCTTTCCTCTCCTGTCTTCCTCACCTTCTCTGTCTTGTCTTCCTTCTTCCTATTCCTTGTCTGATCATCTACATACACTAATAAACACTGGACTACTGAATGAATCAGAGAGCAGGGAGGTTTACAAGAAAACTTAGTTTATTGAAAACAAGCAAGCAGCACCTTACAAAAGATGGCAGGGAGGGTTTGAGCAGTCCTCAGAGTTCAGGATGGGTTTGCAAAGTCTACTCTGAGGGGTTTTGAAGAGAGATTTACCACCCGTAGTGTCTTCTGCTGTTGTGGACATCTGCTTGTATATCCAAATGGTAGGATGTAAAAATGACTATTGTCACCTTATGAAAAATACCTATTTTTCTTTCTACTTTCTTAAAATGCAGAATAGGTGCTTAGGCTCCAGTGTGTTGCTCTATGGGGATAGTGGGAATCTCAGCAGCAGGGGGAGGTCCTGCAGGTGGTGCGGCAGGGGGCAGGCTGGCAGCAGGGGGGGGCGGCAGCAGGGTGCCTGCACAGAGATGGGCTGGCAGCAGG